>NW_016908790.1:0-118064 GCF_001483705.2 Eufriesea mexicana | reverse complement strand
GGGTAGAGCGCAGAACTTCACAGAATCGTAGCGCACTGCACAATAGTCGATGTTATACTATCCTAACATAGCCATACGTAACACAACCGAAAGTTGCATAACTCAACCTAACATGCCGAGACCATCACTGCGAGCCTCCGCAGGGCAAAGCAGAGTATACTAGAGCAGAGTAGAGCGCCGTAGTCGGCCACATTGCAGTGTACAGCACAAAAGTGGACGATATACTTATCCAACCTGTCCAACCCTAACCTAACCGAACCTAGCCTAATTCATCATAATGAGGCAAGACTGGTATTGCTGGACACCCTAGGGCCAGGCAGAGCTTATTATAGCAATGTGGAGCTCAGAAATCCACCCACTGGCTGCGTACGGCACAAAAGACAAAGCTATCCTATCCAAACCTAACCCAACGTGACATAACCATACGTACTCCATCTGAACCTAACGTGCCGAGACCGTTACTGTTGGCCACGCCATAGCCAAGCAGTACATACTAGCACACAATACAGCGCAGAAATGCACGGAAAAACGGTTTGCACCGCGTAAGTCAAAGCTATCCAAACCTAACCCATACTAACGTAACCCAGCGGAACGTAGCATATCTAAGACTAACGTGCCGATACCACAATTGGCGGCCTCCCCACATCCAAGAACAGCATATTAGAGCTTAGTAGAGAGCAAAAGTCCACAGAACGGCAATGTATAGCACAAAAGCCGAAGCTTTCCTGTCCTAACCTATACAAACGTAGCACAACCAAACGTAGCCTAACTAAACATAAGTTGCCGATAATAGAAATGCTGACCTCCCCAGAGCCAAGCAGAGCATATTAGAGCAATGCAGAGCGTTGAAATTCACCGAATGGCGTTGTACAGCATAAAAGTCAAACCTGCCCTGCCCTAACATAGCCAAACGTAACATAACCTATCGTAGCCTATCTCAACATAACGTGCCGAGACTGCTATTGCTAACCTCCATAGAGCTAAGTAGAGCATACTAGAGCAATGCAGAGCCCAGAAATCCACCGAACAGCGGCGTATAATGTAAAAGTCAAGGCTATCCTATCGTAACCTATCCCAACGTAATATAATCAAACGCAACCTATCATAACCTAAAGTGACGAGGCCACTACTCCCGGCCTCCCCATCGCGAAGCGGGGCACATTAGAGAACTTACAGCGCAGAGGTCCATAAGATGGCAGTGTATAGCTCGAACGTCAAAGATATCCAAACCTTATGCAAACGAACCTACCCGAATCAAACGTAACATAACCAAGCTTAACGTGCCGCTGCCGCTATTTCTGGAATTCCCAGGGCAAAACAGGGAATATTAGATCACAGTCGAGCGCAGAAATCCACCTGAGAGCAGTGTATGGAATAAGAGTTAAAGGAATCCTCTCCTAACCTAACAAATCGTAACGTTATCGGACGTAGCATATCCGAACATAACGAGCCGCGATCACTATTACTGGCAACCCCAGATTCGAGCAGAGTATACTGGAACACGGCAGAGCGCAGGAATCCACCGTATATCATGGTACAGCACGAAAGACGCAGCTGTCAAAGCCTACCCAAGGCCAACGTATCCCAGCCAAGTTTAGCATAACTCAACCTAACTCGACGACACCACCGTTCCTGGCATCCCCAGAGCGAAGCAGATCTTATTTTATCACAGTAGAGCTCAGAAATCAACCGAAGAGCAGTGTATAGCACAGAGGTCAAAGCTATCCTAACCAAACCGGTCCCAACGTAGCGATGGCAAGCGTAACATGACTCAAACAAGTGTGCCAAGACCACCTATCCTGGCCCCCAGAGCAAAGCAGACCATGCTACAGCACAGTAGAGCGCAGAAACTCGCCGTATTGCTGTATATATCATACAAGTCAAAGCTAACATATCCTAACCTAACCAAACTTGACGCAGTCAAACGCAGCCTAACCCTTCCTAACGTGTCGAGACTTCTATTGCTGCTCTCCTCAGAGCCAAACAGGGTATAGTAGTGCAATGGAGATCGCATATATCCACGGAAGAGGCGTGTATAGCGCAAAACTCAAAGTAATCCTATACGAACATAGCCGAACGTAACATAACCTAACGTTACATAAATCAAGCTAACGTCTCTATACCACAATTGCTGACCTCCCCAGAGCCAAGCTGAATATAGTAGAGCACAGTAGAGGAAGAAATCCACCACGCTGAAGTATAACAGTAGGAGATATCCTATCATAACCCGGCCTAGCTTGTCCTTACCAAACTTAACCAAGCCAAACCTAACGTGCCTAGCCGGCTATTACTGGAATTCCCATCGCTAAGCAAGGCATATTAGGGAACAGTAGAGAGCAGAGGTTCATAGAGTCGCAGTGCACAGCACAATAGTCGATACAACCCTGAACTAACGAAGCCAAACGTAACACTACCAAACGTAGCCTAACAAGACCTAACGCGCCAAGCCCACGAATTCTGGCTTCCCAAGATCCCAGCAGAGTATTGTAGAGCAACGTAGAGCGTCGAACCCCAGGGAATAGCAGGGCATAGCACAAATGTCATAGATACCTTAACATAAACTGCCCAAGCCTAACATAACTAAACGTAGAATATTTATACCTAACAAGCCGTTACCCCTATTGCTGTCCTACAGATAGCCAAGCAGAATATACTAGCGTACAGTAGAGCGCAGAAATCCACCGAATAGTACTGTGGAGCACAACAGTCAAAGCTATCCTATCCAAACCTAACCAAACCTTGCCTGACCAAACGTAGCCTAACTCATACAAACGTGCCACTACCACTGTTGCTGGCTTCCCCAGAGTCAAGCGGATAATAGTAGAGCAGCGAAAAGCGCAAAAATCAACGGAATAGCTGTTTATATGGCAAAAGTCCAAGTAATCGTATCCTAACATAACCAGACGAAACATAACCAAACGTAACCTAACTCAAACTAACGTGCCTACACCACTACTCATGACCTGCCCAGAGCCAAGCAGAAAATATTAGGGGACAGTAGAATGCAGAAATCCGCCGCATTGAACTGTAAAGCAGAAGAGTAGAGGATAACCTAACACAACGTGACCAAGCGTAACATAACCAAGCGTAACCTATCCCAACTTAACGTGTCTAGCCAACTATTGCTGTCCTCTCCATCGCCAAAAAGATCATATTACAGGACAGTACAGCGCAGCGGTCCACACAAAGACAGTGTAAAGCAGAAAGGTCAAAGCTATCCAAACCTCGCACAAACTAACCTAACCTGAAAAAATGCAGCCTAGCTTAAGCTCGCCTGGCGAGACAAACATTGCTGGCCTGCCAGAGCCCACCAGAGTATATTAGAGCACAGCAGAGCGCCGAAATCCACCGAATTCCAGTGCATAACCCAAAAGCCTAAGCTACCCTTCCCCGACCTAACCAAATGTATCATAAGCAAACGTAGCATAACTAAAGATAACATGCCGAGACTACTACTGCCGGCCTCCGCAGTGCCAAGCAGGATATACTAGGGCACGATGGAGATCAGAAATCAACATCATTGCAGCTTATATCAGAGAAGTCAGGGATATCTTGGCCAAACCTAATCTTACCTGACCTAATCAAACGTAGCATAGCTCAACCTGATGTGCAGCGACCACTATTGCAGGCGTCCCCATGGAAAAGCAGAATATGATGGATCACAGTTGAGCGCAGTGCTCAGAAAAATAGCAGTGTTGGGCGCAGAAGTCAAACCCCCTCTAACCTAAGCCAACCTAACCTAACCTTACCAAACGTAATCCAACTCAACCTGACAGTACGCGACCAGTATTGCTGGCCTCCCCAGAGCCAAGCAATGCATGGTAGAGCGCAGAAATCCATACAAAAGCAGTGTATAGCAGAACAGTCAAAGCTATCCAAACATAACCCAAACCAGCATAACCTAACGAAGCGTAGAATAACTTAACGTGACTAGCGGCAACCGCTATTGCTGGACAACACAGGCCCAAGCATTACTTACTTGAGCACAGTAGAACGCAAAAATCCACCAAACAGCAGTGTATATAGCAAACGCCGACGATATCCTGACATATCTTAACCAAACCTAACATAACCGAACGTATCCTGACTCAACCTAACGTGACGAGGCCATAATTGCTCTCCTCCTCAAAGCCAGGCAGAATATACCAGAGCGCCGTAGATAGCACAAACCCATTGCATGGCAATTTATAGCGCAAAAGTCGAAGACACAATGGCGAAACCTAACCTATCGTAACGTAACCCAAACTACCGTGCTGCCACCACAATTTCTGGCGTCCACAGAGACAAGCAGGATGAGATAGAGCGCATTAGATTGCAAAAGTCCATAGTGAAACAGTGATGAGCACAAAAGTCAATGATATCCTAACCTAACACAACCTAAACTACCCTAACCAAACGTAATACAACCAAAGCTATTGTGCCACGACCAGTATGGCTGGCCTCCACAGAGTCAAGCAGAATATACTGGAGTACAGCAAAGCGTAGAAACTCACCGCATTGCAGTGTAAAGCAGAAAAGTCGAGGATGCCTAACCAAACCTGACCTAACCTAACACAACCAAACGTAGCTTAAATCAACGTAACTTGACGGGACCCCTATTGCTGGCGTTCCCAGAGAAAACCTGAAAATGTTAGGGCAAAGCAGAGCGCAGATATCCACCATATATCAGTGTATATCACATGAGTTAAAGCCGCCCTAGCCAAACCTAAAGTAACCAAACCAAACAGTACGTAGTATAACTAAACCTATCGAGCCGGCACCACCATTGCAGGCCTCCCAAAAGAGAAGCACAACACATTAAAGCGCTGCAGAGCGCTGAAATCGACCGAATGGGGGTGTACATCACGAAAGCCGAAGACATCCTGACCGAACGCATCCCAACCTTACCTAACCAAACGGAACCTAACAAAACAGCGTATAGCACAAAGGTAAAAGCTATCCTCTCCTAGCCTAACCAATCGACACATACCCAAACGTAACCTAACCCAATCCAGCAAGGAGCGACCACTATTGCTGGCCTCCCACGAGTCGAGCCGAGGATGGTAGGGCAGAGTAAAGCGCAGATATACAACGAATGGTAGCCTCCACCAGGAAAGTCGAAGCTATCCGAGAATAACCCGAAAAAAATAACATAACCAAACGTAGTATAACTGAAACTGACGTGCCGAGACCTCTACTTCTGGCATACCCAGAGCCAAGCAGAGCATATTAGAGCAATGTAGAGAACAGAAATCCACTGAATAGCGGCGTATAACACGAAAGTCAATGCCATCCTCTCCTAACCTGTCCAATCGTAACAGAACCATAAGTAATTTAACCCAAACTAACGTTCCGGGACGATTATTACTGGCCTCCACAGAGTCCGTCGGAGGATAGTGGAGCAACGTATAGCGCAGGAAGCCACCATATAGCAGTATATAGCACAAAAGGCAAGGATATCCTAACCTAACTTGACATAAATGCGCCTAACCAAACATAGAAAATCTAAACCTAACAAGACGAGACCTCTATTGTTGGCCTCCACAGAACCAAGCAGCACATGTTAGAACACAGTTGATCGCAGAAATTCACCGATTAGCAGTGTATAGCGCAAAAGTTAAAGTAGTCGCAATCTAACCTAATGAAACGTGACACAACCAAGCGCAACATAATAACCCTAACGCGCCTAGACCACTATTGCTGATATCCCCATCGCCAAAATGAACATATTGGTGGAGCGGTGTGCGCAGAAGTCGATAGTATGGCAGTGTATAGCAGAAAAGTCAAAGCCATCCTATCCTGACCCGAACTAACCTAACCTAACCAAACGTAACGTAACTGAAACTAATCTGCCGAAAACAATATTGTATTGCTGGCCCTCCGAAAGCGAAGCTGAACTTCTCAGAGCTCAGTAGATTGCATATATCGGCCGAACAGCAGTGTATAGCGCAAAAGTCATAGCATCCCTAGCTTAACCTATACAATCATAACACAACCGAACGTAACCTAACCCAAGCTAACGTGCCTAGACAACTCTTTCTGGATTCCCCAGAGCCAAGCGGATTATATTAGAGGAGAGTCGAGCGCAGAGATCCATGTAATCGCAGTGTATGGCAGAAAAGTGAATGCTATCCAGACATAACACAAGAATTCATGGCCTAACCAAACGTAGCCTAACACAACCTAACGTGCCGAGGCCAATATTAATGGCCACCCCATGGTCGAGGAGAGTATAGTAGAGCAATGTGGGCGTAGGAATAAAACGAATAGCAGTGTACGGCACAAAAGTCAAAGACGTGCTGACCAAACCGAACCTAACGTAACCTAACCAAACGAGACACAACGAATACTTACGTGCCGCGGCCACTGTTGCTGGCGTACCCTGAGACAAACAGAATATGGTCGAGCTCAGTAGAACGCAGAGGTCCATAGAATAGCAGGATTGAGTACAAAGTCAAAGCTATCCAGACCAATCCAAAGCAACCTAACCCCACGAAACGAAATCTAACACAATCTAACATGCCGCAAACAGTATAGCTGGCCTCCAAGTAGCCTAGCGGAGCATAATGGAGGCCTAGTAGAGCGCAGATATCCTTAAAATCGCAGTGCATAGCAGAAACGACGCAGCTACCCAAACCTAACCGTGGCTAACGTAACATAGCCAAACGTCGCATACCTCAAACAAACTTGACGGGACCATTATTTCTGTCCTCCCTATAGCTAAGCGGAACAAATTAGAGCACAGTACAGCGAAGAAATCCACCGCATTTCAGTGCGCAGTGCAAAAGTCAAAGTCTATTTCTGGCCTCCCCTGAGTCGAGCAGAGTAGAGTAGAGCAATGTAGAGCATAGTCATCCAGCGAGTGGCAGCGTATATCACAGAAGTGGAAGCAACCCTATCCTAACCTAACCAAACGGAACCTAACCCAACCAAGCGTGACGAGGCCACTACTGCTGCCACTCGCAGAGCCCGGCAGAATGTGCTAGAGCACCGTAGAGCGTAGAAATCAACCGCATTGGAGTGCATAGCACAAAAGACGAAGGCAGCCTGACCAAACATAGTCTAACCTAACCTAACCAAACGTAACTTGCCTCGACCACTATAATGTTACATTTGCGGGGTTGGGTTAGGAATAGTTCGATTATGATAGCCACGACCTTCTTCTGCACACTGTGTTTCAATGGATTTCTGAAATCTCCTGTCCCCTAAACTATGCTGCTCGGCTCTGGTGATGTCAGGAGTGGTGGCCACGGCACGATAGGTTGAGTTAGTTTGCTTTTGGCTATGTTTCGCTTTGTTATGTTATGACAGTCTAGCACTGACTTCTTTGCTACGCGCTGCTATACGAAGAGTTTCAGCATCCTGCTGTGCTCTAATATTTTCCACTGGACTCTAGGGATGCTAGAAATTGTGGTCTCAGCGCGTTAGGTTGTTTTCGGTTATGTTCGGTTAGTTAAGATTACGCTATGTTCGGTTGCGACAGCTTTGACTTTCGTACTATACACCGTTATGCGCTCGTCTGTTCTCTACAACATTCTGCTTGCCCCTGTGGAGGCTAGCAGCAGTTGTTTCGGCACGTTGCTTTGAGCAATGTTACGTTTTGTGATGTGAGGGTTTGTTAAGTGAGGGTACAGTAATTTTGACTTTTGTGCTATACACTGGCATATGATGAATCCCTGCGTTAGTCTATGCTCTAGTACGTTCTGCTCGGCTCTGAGGAGGCCAGCAATTGTAGTCTCGGCATGTTAGATAGGGATATGTTACGCTTATTACCCTTCATTTGGCTATGTTAGTATAAAATAGCTGCGACCTTGGTGCTATACACTGCTGTTCGGTGGATTTCTGCGCTCTAATGGCCTCTACTACATTCTGCTTGGCGCTGGTGCGGCCGGCAATAGTGGTCGCGGCACGTTATATTGCGATATGTTACGTTGGTTTGGGTTAGGTTTGGGTAACTTTGACTTTTCCTTTATACGTAGATTTTGTATGGATTTCAGCGCTCTGCCCTCCTCTAGTAAATTCCGCTGCACTCTGGGGAGGACAGCAATTACGGTCCCAGCACGTTACCTTTAGTTAGGCTACGTTTGGTTAGGTTACGTTTGGCCAGGCTATGTTAGCATATCTTCGACTTTTGTGATATAAACTGCAATGGGTTGGATTTGTGGGCTCTACTGCGCTCTCCTGTATTCGGCTTTGCCCTAAACAGCTGTCCCGGAACGATGGGTAGAGTTATGTAGCGTTTGGTGTTTTAAAGACTGGTTTTGTTAGTATAGGGTAGTTCCGACACTTGCGCTGTACACTGCTACTCGTTGCGTTTCTGCGTTCTACTATGCTCTAGTTTGACCTATTTGTCCCTGGGGAGGCCAGCAATTCCGTTCTCGGCACGTCAGTTTGTGATAGGATACGTTTGGCCATGGAAGGTTCGGATTTATTTTACGTTTGTGCTCTACACTGCTATTCGGTGGACTTCCGTGCCCTAATCTCCTGTAATATGTTCTGCTGGGCCCTGGGGATGCTAGCAATATCTGTCGCGGCACGTTAGATTGAGCTAGGTTACGTTTGGTCGCGTTATGATTTTTCATGTTAGGATAGTATAGCTATGAATTTTTGCTACACACTGCCATTCGGTGCATTTCTGCTCTCTACTGTGCTCTATCATGTTCTCCTTAGCAATGGATAGGCCAGCAGTTATGGTCTCGGCACGCTAATTTGAGTCAGGCTGCGTTCGGTTACGTTACGATAGGACAGGTTATGCCAGGATATCTTCCACTTTCTGCTATGCACGGCAATGAGGTGGATTCCTGCGCTCTGCTGTTCTCCAGTGTCTTCTGCTTGGCCCCGAGAGGCTAGCGATAGTGTCTTGGGCACTTTAGGTTGGGTTCGGTTACGTCCGGCTACGTTACGTTTGGTTTGGTTGGGTTTGGCTATGCAATATCGCCGACTTTTGTGCTATACTCCGATATTCTGTGGATCTCTGTGCTCTAATGTTTTCTGCTTGGATCTGAGGAGGCCAGCAGTAGAGGCCTCTGCTTGTTAGGCTTAGTTACGCTACGTTCGGTGACGTTAAGTTAGGACAGGTTAGGTTAGGATATATTTGACTTTTGTGCTATACACAGGAGTGCTGTAGGCAACAGTACACTACTGTCCTCTATTGTGCTCTGATTGCCTCTGGGGATTCCGGCAATAATGGTCTCTGCAAGTTAGATTCAGTCATGTTACGTTTGTTCAAGTTACGCTGTGTTAGGTTAGGATAGGATAGCTACGGCTTTGTGCTATGCACTGCTATTCGGATTATTCCTGCTCTTTACGTTGCTCTACTACACACCGCTCGAATTTCGGGCGGCCATCGTGACGCATTAGGTTGTGTTTGATTACGTTAAGTTAGGTTAAGTTGGGATAAGTTTGGTCAGGACAACTTTGGCTTTCGTGCTATAAACAGCTATTCGGCGGATGTCTGCCCTCCAGTGTGCTGTGACGTGTTCTGCTTGGCTCTGTGGTGGCCAGTAAGGTCGATCTATGCACGTATGAGTGAGTTAGGTTGCGTTCCGTTGTGTTAGGTTGGGAAGGTTTGGCCAGGATTTCTTTGACTTTTGTGCTATACACTGCTATTCCGTTAATTTCTATGACATACTGTGCTCTACTACATTCTGCTTGGCTGTGGGAAGGCCAGGAACAAAGGTGACGTTACGTCATATTAAGCTATGCTACGATTGGTTATGTTACGTTTGGTCGGGTTACGTTAGTTTATCTACGGCTCTTGTGCTACTCACTGCAGTGCTGTGGATTTCTGCGCCCCACTGTGCTCTAGTCCATTCTGCTCGTTTCTGCGGAAGCCAGCAATAGTGATCTCGGCGCGTTAGGATGAGTTACTTTACGTTTGGCTAGGTTACGTTACGTCAGGTTTGTATAGGGTATCATCGACTTTTGCGCAACAAACTGATATTCGGTGGATCTCTGCGCTCTATATTGCACATCTATACTCTGCTGGACTCAGGGGAGGAGAGCAGTAGTGGTCGCAGCACGCTAGGCTGAGTACTGTTACGTTTGATTATGTTAGGTTAGTTTATGTTTAGTAAGAACAGCTTCGACAATCGTGCTATACACTGCTATTCGGTGCATTTCTGCTCTCTACTGTGCTCAACAATATTCTGCTTGGCCCTGGGGTGTCCAGCAATAGTGGCCGCTGCGCGTTAGGTTCATTTATGTTACGTATGGTTTGGTTATTTTTGCTTGGGCTATGTTTGGACAGATTTGGATTTTCTGCTATACACTGAGGTTCTATGAATTTCTGCGCCCTACTCTCCTCTAGTATGCTCTGCATGGCTCTGCGGAGGCCAGAAATGGTAGTCTCGGCAGGTTAGATTGAGTTACGTCACGTTCGGTTAAGGTAGATTTGCTTGGTCTGGGCTAGGGTGGCTTTGACTTTCGCGCAAGATACTGCTATTCGGTGAAATACTGTGCTATACATTTCTCAACCATCCTCCGCTCGACTCTTTGGAAGCCAGCAATAGTCCTCACGGCAAGTTGGCTTGAGATATGTTATGTCTGGTTACGACAAAGTTTGTTAGGTTAGGACAGGATAGCTTCGACTTTTCAGCTATACAGGGAGATTCTATGGATTTCTGCGCACTTCTCTCCTCTATTGTGTTCCGCTTGGCTGTGGGGAGTCCGGCAATAGTGGTCGTAAGGTTGAGCTGGGCTACGTTCGGCTATGTTACGTTTGGTTATGCTAGGAGGGGATTGCTCTGACTATTTTGCTATATAGGGTTACCCGGTGGATTTCTGCGATCTAATGCGTTCTATTGCGTTCAGATTGGCTCTGGGATGTCCAGGAATAGTGATCTCGGCACGATACGTTTATATATGCTATGTTCGTCTAGGTCAGGTTAGCTCGGGTTGGGTTAATATGTCTTCGATTTTCTGCTATATACTGCTATTCTATGGATATCTGCGCCATAGCCTCCTCTAGTATGACCCTTTTGACTCCGGGAAGGCAAGCAATAGAGGTCGCGGCACGTTATGTTGAGTTAGATTACGTTCGGGCAGATTATTCTTGGTTGGGTTAGGCTGGGATAGCTTTGATATTTGTGCTCATCTCTGCTATTATATGAACCTCTGCGCTCTACTGCGCTCTACCATATTCTACTTGTTCCTGGGGACGCGAGGAATAGTGGTCGTGGCGAACCAGGTTGAGATAGGTTACGTTCGGTTTGCACAGGTTAGGTTAAGTTTGTTTCGGTTATCTTCGACTCTTGTCCTATACACTGCTATTCGGTGGATTTGTGAGCCCTACTGTGCTCCAGTATGCTCTGCTTGCATCTGGGGAGGACAGTAATATTGGTAACTTCACGTTATGTTGAGTTAGGCTACGCTTGGCTAGGTTACGTTGGTTTGGGTGAAGTTCGTGTAGCTTTGACTTTTCTGCTTTACAAATGCGATACATTGCAATTCGCCACTCAACCCTCCCCTAATGCATTCTGCATCGCTGTGTGGTGGCCAGCGTTAGTGGTCGCTGCACGTTAGTCTGTGATATGTTACATTTGGTTATTTTACGATTGGATAGGTTAAGTTTGAATATCCTTGACTTTTGTGCTGTACACTGAAATGCGGTGGGCTCCTGCGCCCCTCTGTACTCTAGTATACTCTCCTTTCCTATATGAAGGCCAGTAATAGTGGTCTCTTAGCGTTAGGTTGGGATAGGCTTCGTTTGGCTTTGTCAAGTTAGCTTTGGTTAGTTCAGGGTTACTGCGACTTTTCTGCAGTACAGTGCGCTTCTATGGACTTCTGCGCCCTACTCTCTTCTACTATGCTCCGCTTGGTACTGTGGAGGCCAGCAATACTGGTCGCGGCACGCTAGATTCAGATAGGCTGCGTTGGGCTAAGTTTAGTTTGGATATGTTAGGTTTGGGTATCTTTGGCCTTTGTGCTGCATACTGTGGTTCAATGGATTTCTGTGCTCTAGCCTCCGCAAGTATGTACGGCTTGACTCCGTGGAGGCCAGGTTATGCTACGTTACGAAATGCTATGTTACGATCGGTCACGTTAGGAGGGGGTTGTTTTGGCTCTTGTGCTATACACTGCTATTCGGTGGATTCCTGCGCCCCACCGCACACCACTACATTATGCTCGTCTCTGGGGAGGCAACCAATAGCGGCCGCGGCCCGTTACGCTTTGTTATGCTGCTTTCGGTGATATTAAGTTTGGGTACGTTAGGATATCATAGCTCAGACTACTGTGCTAGGCACAGCGATTCTGTTGATTTCTGATCCCTACTCCCCTCTAATATGATCTGCATTGCCTTGTGAAGGCCGGCAGTAGTGGTCGCGGCACGTTAGGCTGAGTTAGATAACGTTTGGTTGCATTCGGTTATGTTAAGTTTCGTTTGGATAGCTTTGACCTTTGTGCTATACACCGATTATCGGTGGATTTCTGTGCTCTAAGTCGCTCTACTATGCTCTTCTTTTCTCTGGGGAAGACAGCAATACTGGTCTAGGCACGTTAGGTTGAGTTATTCTACGTTTGGTTAGGTTAGGTTACGTCAGGTTAGTTTAGCGCAGAGCAAGAACCTGCACGGCCCATACGTTCGCGCCTTCCGTATGTGCGCGAGGGTGGTGGATTCGGCAGGCTGGGAGATGAGTCTCCAAGTAACAGCTGGTCGTGCCCAAGAGACAATGGCGGAGAGGGGCCGCGTGCTGATGGCGGAGATCGCCGGTCTGCGGAAGAAGGACGTCTCCCAGCTGGCGGTTATAGCTGACTTGACGGAGAACAATGCCTCTCAGCAGGCGGAGACCGCCTCCTTGCGCGCGGAGCTGGATCAGGAGCGGAGGCGGGTAATCGACAACCCCGCGTCCGCTCGAAGTGTGCGTGCGGCAGCGGGCGCCGGAGCACCGGCACCGGCGCCCGACTTCGGTATGGAGGCTGCCTTCGCGGCACTCAGTCTCCGAATAAACGAAAAGTTCGAGGAGCTCGTGCGTACGCTCCCCGTGGCGGCCGGGCGGGATGCGCCTGCCCGAGCGACGGAGCAAGCGAGCTCCAACGCCGGCCTGCGCGCGCGGCCTGTTCTGGTGGCCTCGGCGGTCTCTGTCGCGGGCGCTTCCCGTGGCGAGCCCGCTGACGCCCAGGCGAAGGACGCGGTCGCGGCCCCGGTCGTAGCCGGGACGGACGCAGAGGCCAGCTGGTCTCTCGTCATCGGTAGGCGCGAGAAGCGAGCGAAGCGGCAGGCGGCTGCTGCCTCGCAACTGCCCGCGAGAGTGCCCACGAGTGCGCCGAAGGGAGCTGTCGGTAAGACGGGGCGCCGCTCCGCGGGGATGAGCTCCGCCCGCGCGCCTCCCGCGACCACCGCGAAGACCGTAACGATGCACGGCCACGATAAGAAGAAGAGCGGCGGTAAGCCGGGCCCCATTCTTAAGCGGCCGCCGACGCGGGCCGCCATCGCGGTTTGGGTACCAGAGGGGTCGAGTCTCTCTTGCACGGTGGCCATCTCCGCTGCAAGGGGAAAGATAATTCTCGCGGACAACGGGATCGAGGACTTGCGCCCCCGTCGGGCCGCTTCCGGCAGTCTACTGCAGGAGATCAGCGGACCCGAGGGCGCACAACGAGCCGCCGCTCTCGCCGGGTGAATGAGCGAAGTCTTGGAGGGATCCGGCGTGCGTTTTACGGTTCCCACCAAAAAAGCGGAGCTGAGGGTGACAGGGCTCGACTACTCTGTCACCCCCCGCGAGGTGGCCGCTGCCCCGGTTAGGGTCGGTGATTGCACCGAGGCGGGAATAATAACCTGAGTGATCCGGGCTTCCGCTTCGGGGCTGGGCTCTCTGTTGGCTCAGCGTCCCCTCGCGGCAACGAGAAAGGCCGTCGATTGCGGGCGGATCCGAGTCGGCTGGACTTCGGCCCGTGCTGTAGCCTTGGAGGCACGGCGCCCCCAGTGCTTCCGTTGCCTTGCGTTCGGTCACACAAGGAACGGATGCTCTAGCGCGGTGGACCGCAGCGACACCTGTTTCAGGTGTGGCGCGGCGGGCCACCGTGCCGGTGGATGTAGTGCGCCTGCACCCATGTGCCCGGTTTGCGCAGGGCTCGGCCGCCCCACCAACCACCGGCTGGGCAGCAAGGCGTGCTGCCCGCCAAAGGCAAACTGCGCGGGTCGCCAGGCGCCTGCAGGCACCGTGTCCGCCTCGGCGCCTGCAAGCGCCAATTCGAATGCTGCTTCCGCGAGTTCCGTCTCCGCGAACGCTGCCGCGAAGGGCCCGACGACCGGCGGAGCACCGGGCCCGCAGCCGGCCCAAATGAAGGGGGGCCAGGAGGAGGCCATGGACACAGCCAAACTTTCACGTCGTCCATGGCGCTCCAGGCCAACCTGAACCACTCGCGGGCGTCGCAGGACCTGCTCCTGCAGACGGTCGTTGTGCTTGGTGTCGGGCTGGCTGTTACCGCAGAGCCGTACCGTATCCTCGACCAAGACGGGTGGTTCAGGGATCGAGACGTCTCCGTGGCGATCATCGCCAGGGGACTACGGCGGACACCCGCACCAACGCTGCTTCACAGCGGTGAGGGATTCGTGTCGGTCTCCTGGAACGACGTAGTCGTGGTGGGGTGCTACGTCTCCACCAGCCGCGGCCTCTTGTCGTGCGAGAGGTTCCTGGACGAGCTCGGAGGTTTCCATAGTGGACACTTGGCTCATGCGATTCTGGTCCTGGGGGACTTCAACGCCCACTCCCTGGCGTGGGATTCCCCGCGAACAGACGCTCGGGGAGAGGCCCTGCAAGATTGGGCCGCGGGGTTGGATCTCCGGTTGCTCAATCGGGGTTCCGTAAGCACGTGCGTTCGGTGGAACGGCACGTCCATCGTGGACTTGTCGTTCGCATCGCCGGCAGCTGTGCGGCGGGTCACCGGCTGGAGGGTGGCGGTGGAGGTGGAAACGCTCAGCGACCACCTCCACATCACCATGATGCTTGCCGTCACTCCTCGCACCGGTCTGGAACCACCCAGCGGGAAGCACACCACCGCGCCGCGATGGGCGCTCGGGCGCCTCGACCGCGACCTCTTCGCCGCGGCCGTCCAGGTCGTCGCCTGGGCGGATGGGGCTGTCGGGCGCGAAAACGACGAAGCAAGCTTAGGGGCGGAGCGGCTAAGGGCTGCGATGACGCGCGCGTGCAACGTCGCCATGCCGCGCGTGAAGGAGCCACCTTCGCGTGGTGCAGTGCACTGGTGGTCGGCTGAAATCGCGCAGCTCCGGGAGCTCTGCGTGCTCGCCCGGCGCCAGTACACTCGGGCGCGTCGTCGACGACGCGCGGTGTCCGCCGAGGAAATCGCGCGTCTCTATCGCGGGTACCGGTCCGCGGTGGGCGATCTCCGGAGGGAGATTCGCAGAGCCAAATCTCGGCAATTGGACGAACTACACTCGACGCTCGAAAGCGATCCGTGGGGACGCCCCTATAAAGTAGTATTTGGGAAGTTAAGGGCATGGGCGCCCCCCGTGACCGAGCGTATGGAACCCGAGCTCCTGCGGCGGGTGATCGATACCCTCTTCCCTGTGGTGGCGGCGGATCGGGTGCATCCCGCTGCAGTGCGGTCGGAACTGGTCGGGTGGTCCGACGAGCTGGGGGTCTCGCGCGAGGAGTTGTGCCGTGCGGTCGTCAGGATGGGGGCGAGGAGCACCGCCCCCGGACCGGACGGCATCCCAGGCCGAGCATTTGCACTGGCTCTGGAAGCGTGGGGCGACAGTGTGCGACGGCTGTTCGACAGCTGCCTCAGGACCGGTCGCTTCCCGGCATGTTGGAAGAGAGCGAGTGTAGTGCTGATCCCGAAACTAGGGAAGCCCCCGAACTCTCCGAAGGCATATCGGCCGATATGCCTGCTCGACGAGGCGGGCAAGCTCTTCGAGCGCGTTCTTGCTGCCCGCCTCCGAGAGCATTTAACGAACGTGGGTCCCGATCTCAGCGTCAGCCAGTTCGGATTCCGGCATGGTCGGTCGACGATCGACGCGATCAAGCGCGTTCGTACCCTGTCGGAGGCTGCCGTCGACCGTGGCGGAGTGGTGATGGCGGTCGGTGTGGATATCGCCAACGCCTTCAACACCATGCCCTGGGCCGCCATCCGTTGTGCCTTGTTGTACCACAGGGTTCCCCAATACATGATGGCGGTGATCTGCGACTATTTGACGGAGCGCTCGATCGAGTATCGCGGACGATACTCGACCGTCGTGCGTGCGACGAACTGCGGGGTTCCACAGGGATCGGTACTCGGACCGATCCTCTGCGACCTCGCGTACGACGCCGTGTTGCGCACTCTCCTCCCCCGCGGCCTGAGCCTGACGTGTTACGCGGACGACACGCTGGTGATGGCCGCCGGGTCGAGTTGGGAGGAGGCCACGCTGCGCGCGGAAAGCGGCGTGGCCCTCGTCGCGAATAGCATCCAGCGGCTAGGGCTGTGCATCTCCCCCGAGAAGACCGAGGCAATGTGGTTTTGCCATCGGCACCACGGGAAGCCGCCCAAGTCCCTGATGCGCGTGGGGAACGTCGTGGTCGAGGTACGGGACCGGATGAAATACCTCGGTCTCCTCCTCGATAGCCACTGGAAATTCGACGAACATTTTCTCGCGCTGGAACCACGCCTGGAAGGTATGGCGGGGGCGCTATGTCGCCTGCTACCCAACCTGGGAGGGCCAGACGGGAGGGTGCGCCGCCTCTACACAGGAGTCGTTCGCTCGGTGGCACTTTACGGGGCTCCGATCTGGGCGAACGACCTGGTCGCCAGTCCGCGCAGTCTGGCGATTCTCCGGCGAGTCGCTCGCAGGATGGCGATCAGGGTCGTGCGCGGTTACCGCACGATATCCCACGAGGCGGCGATGGTCCTGGCAGGTGTCCCGCCATTCGAACTGCAAGCGGTGGGGGAGGCCCGTATCTACGGTCTCCTACACGCTGGCGGCGGCGGTGCTCCTGAAGAGGGGTCCGTTTCGTTGAGGCGAAGGGTTCGAGAGTCTTTGATGACCGCCTGGCGAGCTCGGCTGAGGAAGCCGAGTAGCCGGCGGCACCGGGTGATCGAGGCTGTGCTCCCCGTGTTGGATGCATGGGGGCGCAGCGGCAGCCGGCACACATTCCGCCTGACACAGGTGCTAACCGGGCACGGGTGCTTCGGGGAGTACCTGTGTCGTATCGGGCGGGAACGTGACACGCGGTGTCATCACTGCGGGGAAGGGCGGGACACGGCGCAGCACACGCTGGAGGAATGTCCGGCGTGGGCTCGCGAGCGCCGGGTACTGTGTCGCGCGGTGGGTAGGGACCTTTCGCTCTCAGTCGTCGTGGCGCGGATGACGGAGGGCTTAGGTGCGTGGCGTGCGGTGGCCTCCTTCTGCGAGGCGGTTATGCTACAGAAGGAGGCCGCGGAGAGAGCCCGCGAGCGTAGCGCGTGCTCCTCGCGCGTAGGGCGGCGGAGGCTGCAAGCGCGTCGCCGGAGGGCGGCGCGCCCACTGCCGGATGTGTTAACGCGTTAGACCTCCACCTTCGCGAGCGACCATGTACCTACGGCCGAGGGCAGAAGCAGGGGAGGGTTCTGGTGTAAGGTGTCCGCCAGAAACCACGATGGAACTGATGATCCCTATAGCTGCACAGCCGAGCTGCGCAGTGCGGGGGACTTCCGTGAAGTTGTATGGCCCGATCCGGTAAGTCCACTTACCTCGCCTCCTCGTTGGTGCCCTTGGGGTCCAGTGGGTACCGCCCCTTGCACTATGTGCATGCCGCTGGACGCGAAAGAGGGAGTGGCAACGGGCCATGGAGACCTTCGGTTGGATCTCATATCCATGCCAGACCTGAAGTGGCCCAAAGAGAAATGCGCCAATACGGGTATCTCCCCGGGCGATCTCCTTAAGCCTACTAGGGTCCTGCGCGGATTGACTTCCTCCGCTGGTTGGACCTGTTCATTTCTTTGGTTTGTGTTGATATAAATTCGCACCCACCATCTGCCGCTATATCCAAACATGGACCAGGTAAGGCAAAGCTGCGCATTGGCGCCATAGAGCTTATGAAACAATAGTTATACCTACGGCCGGGGAGACCGTCTCTCTCTCCCGTTGTAACCTAGGTCAGGGTGATCACGAGCTGACGTGTGGAGGCCCGTCGGTTCGAGAGACCGTGGTCTGGGCGCGCGGCTTCGCGTGATGGTCGCGCGGCGTCCGCAGGGTATGCGTGCGTTGCGGTGTGGTGGTATGCCTGTTGTGTTCGTGTGAATGTGTGTGTGTGTGTGCGTGTGCCTGTAAACGACCCGTCTCGAGCGCATGGACATGATCGTTTCGGGGGCGATTACTCGTCGCGCCGGGAGGGAACTGCGGTTGCGTCGCGGGGGCGTCCTGGCAATTGCGTCGCCGCGAAGTCCAGGGCGCACCGAAATGCGAAGGGCTGGCCATCGTGGGGGTTTTAGTGGTCAAAATCCCACATAACCCCGCCCCCTCCCCTAAGGGGGCCGGGTATCTTTGGAATATTTCCCCCACGTGAGAAAAGAAAAAAAAAGGTTAGTTTAGCGTATCATCGACTTTTCCGCTACACACTGCTATTCGGTCGATTACTGCGCTCTACCTTGCACATCTATACTTAGCTCGACTCAGGGGAGGGGAGCAGTATTCTTCGTGGAACACTAGGTCAAGTTAGGTTATGTTTGGTTAGGTTACGTTAGGCTACGTTTGGTTAGGATTTCCTTGACTTTCGTGCTGTACACTGCTATTGGGTGGATTTCTGCGATCTACTGTGCTCTACTACATTCTGCATTTCTCTGAAGCGTCTAGGAGCACTGGTCGCTGCATGCTATTTGGAGAAATGCTTCGTATGGTTAGGTTTAGATTGGTCAGGTTAGGTTAGGATATCTTGGCCTTTCGTGCTGTTCACTGCAATGCGGTTGATTTCTGCGCGCTGCTGTGCTCTAGTACACCGTGCCTGTTTCAGTGGAGGTCAGCAATTGTGGTCCCGTCACGTAAGGTTGAGTAAGGCTTCGGTTGTATGCGTTACGTTTGGCTTGGTTAGGATTGGCTACATTGACCTCTGTGCTATTCACTGCTATTCGGTGGATTCCAGCGCCCTACATTGCTCTACTACACTCTGTTCGACTTTGGAGGGGCGATCAATACCGGTCGCGGCACGTTAGTTTTTGTTGGGTTACGCTTTGTTAGGTTAGGTTAGGTTAGGTTAGGTTAAGTTTGGTTAGGATAGCTATGACTTTCGTACTGTACACTCGTATTCGGTGTATTCCTGTCATCTGCTGTGCAGCGTCACATTCTTCTTACCTACTTGTTGGCCAGGAGCAGTGGCGTCTTTATGTTAAATTGAGATAAGCTACGTTCGGTTAAGTACGGTTAGGTCAGGTTAGGATAGGATATATTCGGCCTTTGTGCATTCTACTACAATGCGGAGTATTTGTGCCAACGTCTGCACCCCAGTACATTCAGCTTTTTTCTGTGGAGGACATCAATAGTTGTCTCGTCCGGTTAAGTTGAGATAGGTTACGTTTGGCTAGTTTAGTACATGTTAATTTGGCTTTCGTGCTAATCACAACATTGGGGTTGATTTCTGTGTAATACTGTTCTCTAGCACATTCTGATTGTCTCTACGGAGGCCAGCAATTGAGGTCTCGTCATGTTACGTTGAGACAGGATACGATTGTGTATGTCACGTTTGCCTATGTTAGGAAATGCTACTTTGTCCTTCGTGCTTTAGGCTGCTTTTCGGCCGATTTTGCGCTCCAATGTACTCCATTCCAATCTGCTTTGCTCTGGGGAGGCAAGCAGCAATGGTCGCGACACGTCATTTTGTGTTATGCTGCGGATGGTTAGGTTAGATTAGGTCAGGTTATGTTAGGAATTCTACGTCTCTTGTGCTGTTCACTGCGGTGCGATTGATTTCTGCGCTCTACTGTGCTCTAGTACTTTCTGCTTGTCTCTGCGGTGGGTTGCAATGGTGGTCTCGTCGAGTGAGATTGAGTTAGGCTACATTTGTGTATGTCACGTTTGACTAGGTTGGGATAAGCAGCTTTGACCTTTGTGCTATACACGGCAATGCGTTGGATTTCTGGGCTCCAGTGTGCTCTAGTATGTTCTGCATGGGTGTGGGGTGGCTAGCAATAGTGGCCTCGGAATATTTGGTTGAGCTATGCTACGTTCGGTTATGTTACGTTTGGCGAAATTAGAATATGATATTCCAGGCATTTGCGCTAAACACTGCTGCCCGCCGATTTATGCGCTCCACTGTGAACTACTATATTCTGCTTGGCTCTGGCTAGGCCTGCGATAGTGACCTCGGCACGATAGGTTGGGTTATGGTACGTTCGGTTATGTTAGGTTTTGTCAAGCTCGGCCAGGTTATCTTTGACTTTCGTGATGCACACTGTTATTCGGAGGATTATTGCGCTCGACTGTGGTCTACTATATTATACTTGGCCCTGGGCAGGCCAGCAATGGTGGCAGTGACACGCTATGCTCTGCTAGGCTTCGTTGGAATAGGTTATGCCATGTCACGTTTGGTTCGGGTTTCTTCGACTTTCATGATACAACCCATTATTCGGCGAGTTCCTGAGATCTACTGTCCTTTACTGTATTCAGCCTGGCACAGCTGTTGCCAGCAATATAGGTCTCGCCACGTTATGTTTAGATACACTACATTTGGGTGTGTAAGGTATTGCCTGGTTTTGCCATGATATGCTTGACCTTTGCGCTGCACACTGCAATGCAGTGGACTTCTGCGCACAGCTATGCTATAGTATATTCTGCTTGGCTCAGGGGGGCAAGCAAGTGCAATCCCGGCGCGTGAAGTTGAGCAATGCCACGGTTTGTTATGTTACGTTTGGTGAGGATAGGACAGGCTAGTTTAGACTTCTGTGCTAATCACTGCTAACCACGGATTTCTGCTCTCTACTGGTTTCTAATGTTTTCTGCTTGGCTGTGTGGTGGCCAGGAATAGTGTCCCCATCACGTTACGTTTACTTGGCCTACGTTCGCATATGACAAGTTTCGTTACGTAAGGACAGAATAGCTTAGAGGAAGGTGCGATTCAAAGCCTTTCGGTGGATCTCTGCGCCCTGCTTCGCTCTAACATGCTCTGTTTGGCTCTGGTCTGGCAAGCAATAGAGGTACCGTCGTGAAAGATTAGCTAAGCTCCGCTTGGGTGTGTTACGTATGGCTATGTAAGTATAGACTTCTACGTCATTTGTGCTGTACACTGATATTCGGAGGATTCTTGCTCTCTGGTGTGCTCTAATATGCCCTGCTTGGCTCTACGAAGGCCATCAATAGTGGTCGCGGCAAGTTGCTTTGAGTTATGCTGCGTTTGGTTATGTTCGGTAATGCCGGGCTAGGTTAGGGCATCCACGACTTTTGTGCTTTTCACAGCTGTACGGTGTATCTCTGCGCACTACATTGCACAACTATACTCTGCTCGACTCTGGAGAGGCGCGCAATAGCGGCCGCGGCAGGTTTTGATGTGTTAGGTCACGTTTGGTTATGTTGGGTTAGGCTAAGTTCCGTCAGGGTAGCTTCGACTTTCGTGTTATGCACTGCTATTCGGCGGATATCTGCGCTCCACTGTGATCTGGTATGTTGAGCTTGGCTCTGGGAAAGACACCAATGGCTGTCAAGGCACGTTACTCTGTGTTAAGCTACGTTTGGTTTGGTTAATTAGGGTCAGGTTACGTTCGGATATCTTTGACTTTGGTGCTGTGCACTGACATTAGGGGGCTTTCTGCGCTCTACTGTGATCTAGTACGCTCTTCTTTGGCCTGTAGAGGCTAGAAACTGTCGCCGCGGCGCGTTCGGTTGGGTCCGGATACGTTCGCTTATGTATGGTTTGTTTGGGTTAGATGTGTGGTGGTATGCCTGTTGTGTTCGTGTGAATGTGTGTGTGTGTGTGTGTGTGCCTGTAAACGACCCGTCTCGAGCGCATGGACATGATCGTTTCGGGGGCGATTACTCGTCGCGCCGGGAGGGAACTGCGGTTGCGTCGCGGGGGCGTCCTGGCAATTGCGTCGCCGCGAAGTCCAGGGCGCACCGAAATGCGAAGGGCTGGCCATCGTGGGGGTTTTAGTGGTCAAAATCCCACATAACCCCGCCCCCTCCCCTAAGGGGGCCGGGTATCTTTGGAATATTTCCCCCACGTGAGAAAAGAAAAAAAAAGGTTAGTTTAGCGTATCATCGACTTTTCCGCTACACACTGCTATTCGGTCGATTACTGCGCTCTACCTTGCACATCTATACTTAGCTCGACTCAGGGGAGGGGAGCAGTATTCTTCGTGGAACACTAGGTCAAGTTAGGTTATGTTTGGTTAGGTTACGTTAGGCTACGTTTGGTTAGGATTTCCTTGACTTTCGTGCTGTACACTGCTATTGGGTGGATTTCTGCGATCTACTGTGCTCTACTACATTCTGCATTTCTCTGAAGCGTCTAGGAGCACTGGTCGCTGCATGCTATTTGGAGAAATGCTTCGTATGGTTAGGTTTAGATTGGTCAGGTTAGGTTAGGATATCTTGGCCTTTCGTGCTGTTCACTGCAATGCGGTTGATTTCTGCGCGCTGCTGTGCTCTAGTACACCGTGCCTGTTTCAGTGGAGGTCAGCAATTGTGGTCCCGTCACGTAAGGTTGAGTAAGGCTTCGGTTGTATGCGTTACGTTTGGCTTGGTTAGGATTGGCTACATTGACCTCTGTGCTATTCACTGCTATTCGGTGGATTCCAGCGCCCTACATTGC
The DNA here is from genome assembly GCF_001483705.2 of Eufriesea mexicana. NCBI lineage: Eukaryota > Metazoa > Arthropoda > Insecta > Hymenoptera > Apidae > Eufriesea > Eufriesea mexicana. The sequence goes on along the minus strand of NW_016908790.1, from coordinate 95,373 downwards.
TCTACTACACTCTGTTCGACTTTGGAGGGGCGATCAATACCGGTCGCGGCACGTTAGTTTTTGTTGGGTTACGCTTTGTTAGGTTAGGTTAGGTTAGGTTAGGTTAAGTTTGGTTAGGATAGCTATGACTTTCGTACTGTACACTCGTATTCGGTGTATTCCTGTCATCTGCTGTGCAGCGTCACATTCTTCTTACCTACTTGTTGGCCAGGAGCAGTGGCGTCTTTATGTTAAATTGAGATAAGCTACGTTCGGTTAAGTACGGTTAGGTCAGGTTAGGATAGGATATATTCGGCCTTTGTGCATTCTACTACAATGCGGAGTATTTGTGCCAACGTCTGCACCCCAGTACATTCAGCTTTTTTCTGTGGAGGACATCAATAGTTGTCTCGTCCGGTTAAGTTGAGATAGGTTACGTTTGGCTAGTTTAGTACATGTTAATTTGGCTTTCGTGCTAATCACAACATTGGGGTTGATTTCTGTGTAATACTGTTCTCTAGCACATTCTGATTGTCTCTACGGAGGCCAGCAATTGAGGTCTCGTCATGTTACGTTGAGACAGGATACGATTGTGTATGTCACGTTTGCCTATGTTAGGAAATGCTACTTTGTCCTTCGTGCTTTAGGCTGCTTTTCGGCCGATTTTGCGCTCCAATGTACTCCATTCCAATCTGCTTTGCTCTGGGGAGGCAAGCAGCAATGGTCGCGACACGTCATTTTGTGTTATGCTGCGGATGGTTAGGTTAGATTAGGTCAGGTTATGTTAGGAATTCTACGTCTCTTGTGCTGTTCACTGCGGTGCGATTGATTTCTGCGCTCTACTGTGCTCTAGTACTTTCTGCTTGTCTCTGCGGTGGGTTGCAATGGTGGTCTCGTCGAGTGAGATTGAGTTAGGCTACATTTGTGTATGTCACGTTTGACTAGGTTGGGATAAGCAGCTTTGACCTTTGTGCTATACACGGCAATGCGTTGGATTTCTGGGCTCCAGTGTGCTCTAGTATGTTCTGCATGGGTGTGGGGTGGCTAGCAATAGTGGCCTCGGAATATTTGGTTGAGCTATGCTACGTTCGGTTATGTTACGTTTGGCGAAATTAGAATATGATATTCCAGGCATTTGCGCTAAACACTGCTGCCCGCCGATTTATGCGCTCCACTGTGAACTACTATATTCTGCTTGGCTCTGGCTAGGCCTGCGATAGTGACCTCGGCACGATAGGTTGGGTTATGGTACGTTCGGTTATGTTAGGTTTTGTCAAGCTCGGCCAGGTTATCTTTGACTTTCGTGATGCACACTGTTATTCGGAGGATTATTGCGCTCGACTGTGGTCTACTATATTATACTTGGCCCTGGGCAGGCCAGCAATGGTGGCAGTGACACGCTATGCTCTGCTAGGCTTCGTTGGAATAGGTTATGCCATGTCACGTTTGGTTCGGGTTTCTTCGACTTTCATGATACAACCCATTATTCGGCGAGTTCCTGAGATCTACTGTCCTTTACTGTATTCAGCCTGGCACAGCTGTTGCCAGCAATATAGGTCTCGCCACGTTATGTTTAGATACACTACATTTGGGTGTGTAAGGTATTGCCTGGTTTTGCCATGATATGCTTGACCTTTGCGCTGCACACTGCAATGCAGTGGACTTCTGCGCACAGCTATGCTATAGTATATTCTGCTTGGCTCAGGGGGGCAAGCAAGTGCAATCCCGGCGCGTGAAGTTGAGCAATGCCACGGTTTGTTATGTTACGTTTGGTGAGGATAGGACAGGCTAGTTTAGACTTCTGTGCTAATCACTGCTAACCACGGATTTCTGCTCTCTACTGGTTTCTAATGTTTTCTGCTTGGCTGTGTGGTGGCCAGGAATAGTGTCCCCATCACGTTACGTTTACTTGGCCTACGTTCGCATATGACAAGTTTCGTTACGTAAGGACAGAATAGCTTAGAGGAAGGTGCGATTCAAAGCCTTTCGGTGGATCTCTGCGCCCTGCTTCGCTCTAACATGCTCTGTTTGGCTCTGGTCTGGCAAGCAATAGAGGTACCGTCGTGAAAGATTAGCTAAGCTCCGCTTGGGTGTGTTACGTATGGCTATGTAAGTATAGACTTCTACGTCATTTGTGCTGTACACTGATATTCGGAGGATTCTTGCTCTCTGGTGTGCTCTAATATGCCCTGCTTGGCTCTACGAAGGCCATCAATAGTGGTCGCGGCAAGTTGCTTTGAGTTATGCTGCGTTTGGTTATGTTCGGTAATGCCGGGCTAGGTTAGGGCATCCACGACTTTTGTGCTTTTCACAGCTGTACGGTGTATCTCTGCGCACTACATTGCACAACTATACTCTGCTCGACTCTGGAGAGGCGCGCAATAGCGGCCGCGGCAGGTTTTGATGTGTTAGGTCACGTTTGGTTATGTTGGGTTAGGCTAAGTTCCGTCAGGGTAGCTTCGACTTTCGTGTTATGCACTGCTATTCGGCGGATATCTGCGCTCCACTGTGATCTGGTATGTTGAGCTTGGCTCTGGGAAAGACACCAATGGCTGTCAAGGCACGTTACTCTGTGTTAAGCTACGTTTGGTTTGGTTAATTAGGGTCAGGTTACGTTCGGATATCTTTGACTTTGGTGCTGTGCACTGACATTAGGGGGCTTTCTGCGCTCTACTGTGATCTAGTACGCTCTTCTTTGGCCTGTAGAGGCTAGAAACTGTCGCCGCGGCGCGTTCGGTTGGGTCCGGATACGTTCGCTTATGTATGGTTTGTTTGGGTTAGAATGGGATGCATTTGACTCCATTGCTGTACACTGAAATGCGGTGCATTTCTGCTTTCTACATTGCTCTACCATATTCTGCTCGAGTCTGGGGTGGCCTGTAATGGCGTTATCGACACGTTAGTTTGAGTTAGGCTACGTTCGGTTAAGCTATGTACGATTGTGATAGTTAGGTTGGTATAGACCCTCGCGTTATGCACTGCTCTTCTGTGGACACCTGCGCGCTTATGTGCTCTCCTGTATTATGCGTGGCCCAGGGGCGTCCAGCAATAGTGGTCGCAACAACTTTGGGTGAGTTAAGTTACGTTTGGTTACGTTCGGATTGGCTAGGCTAGGAGGGGCTAGCTTTGACTTTTGCGCTATACACTGCTCTTCTGTTGCTTTCTGCGCTCTACTCTGTTCTACTGTTTTCTTCTTAGCTCTGGCGAGGCCTGCAATACCTATCTCGGCACGTTTGCTTGAGTTCCGTTACGTTTGGTTAGGTTACGTTCGTTTTGGTTAGGTTAGGGTAGCATTGACTTTCGTGGTATGCACTGCTCTTCTCTGGACTTCTGCGCTCTACTGTGCTCTACCCTAACCTGCTTGTCTCTGGGAAGGCCAGCAATAGTAGTCCAGACACGTAAGGTTAGGTTAGGATACGTTTGTTAATATTAAGCTTGGACAGGTCAGGAAATGGTAGGTTTGGCATTTTTGATATACACCGCAATTCGGACGATTTCTGCTCTCTGTGTTGCTCTACCACACCCTGCTCGTCCCTGGGGTGGCCAGTAACAGTGGTCTTGGCGCATTAGGTTTAGATAGGGTACGTTTGGTTATGTTATGTTTGCTTAGGTTATGTTTGGATTGCTTCGACTTTTCTGCTATACACTGCGTTTCTATTTATTTCCACGCTCTACTCTCCTATAATATGCTCTGCTTGGACCTGTGGATGCCAGAAATACTTGCCACGGGACGATAGAATCAGTGAGATTACTTTCGGCAGGGTCAGGTTAAGTTGGATTAGGTTACGATGTCCTATACTAATGCGCATTGCACAGATATTCTATGGACTGCTGTGCTCTACTCTGTCATATTCTGCCTATCTCTGGGGACGCCGGCATAGGTGGTCGAGGCCCGGATGCTTCAGTTATGCTACGTTTGGTTAGGTTAGGTTAGGTTATGTTTGGTCATGATGCCCCAGTCTTCTGTGCTTTTCTCTGCTCTTCGGCGGAATTCTACTATCTGCTGTGCTCAAACATGCTCACCTTGGCAATGATGATGCAAGCAAATATGGTATCGGCACGTTAGGTTGAGTTAGGCTTCGTTTGACTAGGTTAGGTTATGTCAGGGTAGGTTAGGATATCATTGACTTCTGTGCTGTACACTGAAGTGCTGTTGATTTCTGCGCTTTACTGTGCTCTAGTCCGTTCTGCTTGGCTCTATGGGCCCAGCACTAGTGGTCTCGCCAAGTTAGCTTTGGATACGCTACGTTTGGTTAGGCTACGTCTGCTATGGCTAAGTTTGGATAGCCTCGACTTTTCTGCTAAATACTGCGATCTTATGGATTTCTGCGCTCTGCTCTCCTCTATTATGCTCTGCTTGGCGCTTCGGAGGGCAGCAATACTGGTCGCGGCTCGATAGGCTCTGTTTGTCAACGTTTGATTAGGTTACGTAAATTTGTGTTTGGTATCGATAAGTTGGTCTCTCGTGGCATGCACTGTTATGCGGTGGATTCCTGCGCTCTACATTGATCTGCGATTCTCAACTCGATTCTGGGGAGGCGAGCAATAGAGGTCGCAGCACGTCGGATTAAGTTAGGTTACTTTTGGTTATGTTAGATCAGGCTAAGTTTGGCTAGGATTTCTCTGTCTTTCGTACTATACGCTGTTATTCGGTGGATCTCCGTGATCTACACTGCTCTATCACTACCTGCTTGGCTCTGGAGTGGCCAGGATCAGTGGCCGCTGCACGTTGCGCTCAGCTATCCCACGGTAGGTTAGGTTAGGTTAGGTCAGGTTAGGATAGGACATCTGCAGCTTTTGTGCCGTTCACTACAGAGCGGTGAATTTCTGCGGTCTACTGTGCTTCGGCATGTTCCGCTTGGCACTGGGGAAGCCGGCAAAAGTGCTCTCGGCACGTTAGTTTGAGCTATGCTACGTTCGGTTATATTACGTTTGGACAGGATAGGTTAGTGTGGCTTTGACTTTTGTCCTTTAAACCGCCATTCGGAGGGATTCTAGGCTCTGCATTGCTCTACTGTAACCCGTTCGACCCTGTCGTGGCCAGCAATAGTGGTCCTGGCACGATAGATTGTGTCAGGTTACGTTTGTCCAGGCTAGGTCCGGCAAGGTTTGGTTACGATGTTCTTGACTATTGTTCTATCATGGCTGTTCGTTGGATTTCTGCGCTCTACTGTGCTCTGGCGTGTTCTCCTCGGCACTGAGGACAGCAATAATGGCATAGTCACGTTAGGATTAGATAGTCTACGCTTTTTGTTGTCAGGTTATGTCAGGTAAGGCTAGGGTATCTCTGACTTTTGTGCTATACACTGCTGTTTGGTATATTTCTGTGCTATAATGTGCTGTAGTACATTCTGCTTGTGTTTGAGGCTAACAGCAACAGTGGTCCCGGCATGTTAGCTCGAGTAACGTTACGTTCCGTTATGTTTGGTTAGGAAGGCTCGGTCAGGATTTCTTTGACTTTTGTTCTATACACCGCGACTGTTTAGATATATAGCGTTCTGAAAAGTTATGTTTGTTTGGGTTATGCTCGGATAGCTCTGCCTTACCTGGCGTAGACTGTTATTCGGTAGATATCTGAGCTCTGCTGTGCACTAATATACACGGCTCAACTACTGGGAGGCCAGCAATAGCGGCCGCTATTAGCTTAAGTTGGATTAGGCTTCGTGAGGATACGGTAGGCTGGGATAAGTTAGGTAAGGACAGCTTCGACTTTTATGCTATACACTGCTATCCTGTGGATTTTTGAACTCTGCGTTGCTCTAATATTCTCTGTTCGGCACAGGGGTGGGCAGCAATAGCAGTCTCGGCACGTTAGGTTGAGCTATGCCACGTTTGCTTATGTTACTTTTGGTGAGACAAGGATATGAGGGTTTAGACATCTGTGCTATACACTGCTATCAACCGAATTCTGCGCTTTACAGCGCACTAATATTTCCTGCTTGGCTCTGGGGACTCCAGCGATTGTGACCTAGGCACGTTAGGTTGTGTCATTTTACGTTTGGTTAGGTTAGGTTATGCCAAGTTCATTCATGTTATCTTTGACTTTCGTACTATACACTGCTTTTCGTAGGATACCTGCACTCGACTCTGCTCCACTATATACTGCTTGACGCTGGGGGTGCCAGCAATAGACGCGGTACGCTATGTTGAGTTAGGCTGCGTGTGACTATGTTATGTTAGATTGTGTTTGGGCAGAATTGCTTCGTCTTTCGTGCTATCCAGCATTTTTCGGTGGGTTCGTGTGATCTACTGTGCTCCACTGTATTCTGCCTTTCTCTGTGCAGTCCGGTAGCAGTGGTCGCCGCACAATGCGGTGAGTTAGGCCACGCTTGGTTAGGATAGGTTAGGTCAGGTTAGGACAGGTAATGTTAGGGTATCTTCGACTTTTGTGCTATTCACTGCAATGCGGGTTATTTTTGCGAACAACTGTGCTCTGGTGCACCACACTTGTCTCTATGCGGGTCAGTAATGGTTGTCTCGTAATGTTGGTTTGAGTTAGGTTACGTTTGGGTATGTTGCGTTTGGATAGGTTTGGATAAGCTACTCTGACTTCTGTGCTTTACACCCGTATTCCTTTAGTTTCTGTGATCTACAGTGATCTACTACATTCTTCTTGGCTCTGAGGATGCCAGGTGCAGTGGTCGCGTCAAGACATGTTGGGTTATACTACGATTGGTTAGGTTAGTTTGAGATAGGTTGGGATACGATATATACGGCCTTTGGTGTGTTCATTCGATTGAGGTGGATTTCTGCCACTTACTGCACCCTAGTACATTCTATTTGTCTCTGTGGATCTCAGCAATAGTGGTCTGGTCATTTTGTCTTTAGTTTGGCTTCGTTGGGATACGATACGTTTGGCTAGGATAGGACAGGCTACATAGACTTCTGTGCTATTTACCGCTATACGGTGGATTTCTGCGCTCTAATGCGCTATGGTCTGTCTGCCTGGCTATGGGGACTCCAGCAATATTAGTCTCGACACGTTAGGTTGAGCTATGCCACGTTACGTTATGCTACGTTTGGTGAGGTTAAGACTGGAGGGCTTAGACATCTGTGCTATGCACTGCTGTTCTCCGACTGCTGTTCTCTACTGCGCTCTAATATTCTCTGCTTGGCTTTGGGGAGCCTAGCAATAGTGGTCCTTGCGCGTTATATTTAGTTGGGCTACGTTTGCATATGACAAGTTCGGGTAAGCTAGGAGAGAATATCTTAGACATTCGTGCCATTCACTGCCATTCGGTGGACCTCTACGCCCTACTGCGCTCCAATATGTCCTTCTTGGCACTGGGGTGGCCAGTAATAGTGGACTCGGTACGTTAGGTTAGGTTAGGTCAGGATAGATTAGGTTAGTTTAGGTTAGGTTATGTCAGGATATCTTCGACTTTTGTGCTACTCACTGCAATGCGGAGGGCTGCTGCCCACTTCTGTGCTGTAGTACATTCTGCTTGTCTTTGTGGAGGCCAGGAATGTTGGACACGTCATGTTAGGTGGAGCTAGGTTACGTTTGGTTGTGTTACGTTTGGCTAGGTTAGGGTAGGATTCCTTGTCTTTTGTGCTAAACACCGCTATTCGGTGGATTTGTGCTCTCTCATGTGCTATAATATGCTCTGCTTGGCGCTGGTGTTACGAGTAATAGTGGTCTCGGCACGTTACGATGAGTAAGATTACCTACCGTTAGGTCTAGTTAGGGAGGCTCGGTTAGGATTTCTTTGGCTTCTGTGCTATAAACTGCTATTCGGTACATTTATGCGCTCTAATGCGACCTAACATGCTTCTGCTTTGCTCTGGGAGGCCAGTAGCAGTGGTCGCAGCAGGTTATATTGAGTTATGCTACGTTTGGTTATGTTAGGTTATGCCAGGTTTGCTGGGATTCCTATTGTTTCTGTGCTATTCACTGGAGTGCGCTGAATTTCTGCGCTCGACTGTGCTCTAGAACATTCTGCCTGGCTCAGTCGAGGACAGCAGTAGACGCCTCGGCACGTTAGGTTGAGAAAAGATAAGTTTGGTTAGTTTGCTTTGGGTTAATTTCGGTAAGGGTACCTTTGACCTTCGTGTTATACACTTCTCTTCGGTGGAAGCCTGAACCCGACTGCGCTCTACTACTTTCCGCTTGTTCCTCGTGAGGCCAGAAATAGCGGTCGCAGCAGGTTACGTTGGGGTATGCGAAGGTTGGTTAGACTATATTAGCTTGGGTTAGGTCCGGTTAGATATGGCTTTTGTGCTATACACGTCGATTCTATGGACTTCTGCGCCCCAACGTCATCAAGTAAGTTCTGCTCAACCCTGGGGTGGCCAGTAATAGTGGTCGTGATACGCTAGGTTGAGTTATGTTACGTCTCGATATGTTTCGGTTGGCTATGTTAGGGCAGGTTGGCTTTAACCTTTACGCTGTACACTGCTATTCGGTGGACTTCTGCTCTCCAGTGTGCTCTAGTATGTTCTGCTTGACCCTGTGGTGGCCAGTAATAGTGGTCTCGGCACGTTAGGTTGAGTACCGTTACGTTCCGTTAGGTTTGGTTAGGCAGGCTCGGTTAGGATTTCTGTGACTTCTGTGCTATAAACTGCTATTCGGAAGATTCCTGCGCTCTACATTGCGCTGTTATACTCTGCCCGACTCTGGCTCGGTCAGCAATAGTGGTCGTGACACGATAGTTTGAGGTATGTTGCATCTGGCTGGGCTATGCTGGGTTGGGTTCGATTATGATGCCTTTGGCTTTGATGCCATACACTGCTATTCGTTGTACTTCTACGCTCTACTGTGCTCAGGTATGTTCTGCTTGGCACTAGTGAGACCACAAATAGAGGTCTCTGTTCGTTAGGTTTAGCTAGTCCACGTTTGGTTATGTTGGGCTAGGTCAGGTTAGGTCTGGATATACTTGGCTTGTGTGATACACTCTGCTAATTGGTAGCTCTCTGCCCTCTACTGTGCCCTAGTATATTTTGCTTGGATCTAGGGATTCCAGCTATATAGGTCTCGGTGCGCTAGTTTGAATTGAGGTACGTTTGGTTATATTACGCTGGTATGTGTTAGGAGAGGATAGCCTTGACTTTTGCCCTATACACTGCTATTCGGTGGATTTCCGCTCTCTACATTGCTCTACTATACTCGGCTAGGCTCGGGGGAGGCCAGTAATAGGTGTCCCGTCAGGTTGGTTTGATTTGGGCTACGTTTGGTTATGTTACGTTTGGTTAGGGTAGGAGACGGTAGCATTGACTCTTGTGCTTTACGCTGATATTCGGAGAGCTTCTGCGCTATGCTGTGCTTTAATACGCACTGCTTGGCTCTGTGGAGGCCAGAAATAGTAGTCTTGGCGCGTTATGTTGGGCCAAGCTCGTTCGGCTTGGTTAGGTTAGGTCAAGTTAGGTTAGTATATCTTCGACTATTGTGCTTTACGCGGCAACGCGGCGTTCTTTTGCGCTCTGTTGTGCTCTAATGTGTTCTGCTTGGCCCTGGGGAGGGCAGCGATAGTTGCCTGGGCACGTAATGTTGAGCTAGGTTCCGTTTGGTTGTGTTATGCCTTCTCATGAAAGGCTGCGATAGCTTTGAGCATTGTGCTACACACTGTCATTCGGTGGATTTATGGGCACTACTGTGATCAAGTACGCTCCGCTTTGTTTTTGGAGGCCAGAAGTAGTGGCCGCGGCGCCTTAGGTTGTGTAATGTTACGTTTGGTTTGGATAGGTCTGTCTGGGTTAGGCAGCGATGACATTGACTTCTGTGCTGCACGCTGTAATGCTGTGGACTTCTGGGCTCAACTGAGCTTTAGTAGGCTCTGCTTGGCTGTGGGGATGCTAGCAATAGCGTTCTCGGCACGTTAGGTTAAGTCAGGTTACGTTTGGTTATGCCACGTTTGGTTATGTAAGGAGAGGATAGGTCTGACTTTTGCGCTATGAACTGCTTTCTGCGGTTATCAGCGCCCTACTGTGTTCTAATGTGCTCTGTTATGCTCTGTAGAGGCCATGATTAGTGGCCGCAGTGCGTTATGTAGAGTAAGGATGCGTTTGGTAAGGTTAGGTTTGTTTGGGTTCGGATAGGATATCTTTTACTTTTACGCTGTACACTGGAATGCGGTGGATTTCAGCGCTCTACTGTACTCTACCATACGCTGCTGGTGTCTGGAATGGCTAGAAATAGAGGTCTCCGCGCGGTAGTTATAGTTATGGTACGTATGGTTGGGCTATGTTTACTTGTGTCGGGTTATTATGGCTTTGTCTTGCGTGCAATACACTGCTTTTCGGTCTTCTCCTGCGCTCTACTCTGCTCTACTGTATTCTGCTTGGCCCTGGGGCTTCCAGCAATAGAGGTCGAGGCCCGTTATGTTGAGTCAGGCCTCGTTTGGTTAGGCTATATTTGTTTGTGGTAGGCCTGGATAGCTTTGGCTTCTCTGCTGTACGCTGCGATCCTATGGATTTCTGCTCTCTACTCCACCCTAATATGCTCTGCTTGTTTCTGGGAAAGCCAGCAATAGAAGTCGGGTCACGTTAGGTTGAGCTATGTTACGTTCGATTACGTTATGATTGGTTAGGTTAGAAGGGGCTACTTACCCTTTTGCTCTTTTCACTGCTCTTCGGCGAACAGCGGCTCTCCATGGTGACCTGATATGTTCAGTTTGAATCCGGGAAGACAGCAGTAGCGGTCTTCGCACGTTACGCCGTGTTAGGCAACGCTTGGTTGGGTTAGGGTAGATCAGGTTAAATTAGGTTATCCTAGAATCTTCTCCAATACGCTGAAACACGGCGGATGTCTGTGATATACTATGCTGTAGTATTTTCTGCTAGGTTCTTGTGAGGTCAGCGATAGTGGCTTAGGGCGGTTAGGTGGAGACAGGTTATGTTTGGTTAGGCCATGTTTGACAAGGTTTGGCTATGATGGCTCCGACTTTTGCGCTATACACTGCTGTTCATCGGATTCCTGCGCTCTGCTGCGCTCTAATATACTCTGCCTGGATCTGTGGAAGTCAGCAACAGTGGTCTAGGCACGTTAGGTTAATTTATGTTACGTTTGGTTATTTTATGTTTGGCTAGGATTGTCTACGATCGGTTTGACTTTTGTGCTACACACAGCAATTCGGGGCATTCCTGCGCCGTGCTGTGATCTTTCGTGCTCTGACTTAGTCTGGGGAGGGCGGAAATAGTGGCCGCAGCAGGTTAGGTTGAGATAGGATACGTTTGGGTATGTTTCGATTGGTTACGCTAGGAGATGATAGCTCTGTCCTTTGTGCTGAGTAGCGCTGTTCGGCGCATTCCTGTGCTCTACTTTGCTCTAATAGGTCCAGCTTGGCTCTGGGAAGGCCAGCAATTGTGGCCTCGGCAGGTTAGGATTAGATATATAGCGTTTTGTTATGTTATGTTTGTTTGGGTTATGCTCGGATAGCTTTGCCTTACTTGGCGTAGACTGTTATTCGGTAGATTTCTGAGCTCTGCTGTGCTCTACTATACTGTGCACGAATCTGGGAATGCCAGCAATGTTGGCTGCTGCTGGTTAGGTTGAGTTAGGATACGTATGGTTATGTACTTAGAGGATAGCTTTGACTTTTGTGCTATACACAGCTATTCGATGGATTCCTGCGCTCTACTCTGCTCTAGTATGTTCTGCTTGGCTCTGGGGAGGCCAGCAGTAGTTGCCCCGGCGCGGTAGGAAGAGTTAGATTACGTATGGTTTTGTAACGCTTGATTGCGTTAGGACATGATAGCTTTGACTTTTATGCTATACACTGCTGTCCTGTGTATTTCTGCGCTCTGCATTGCTCTATTATTCTCTGGTCGGCACTGGAGAGGCCAGCAATGGTAGTCCCGGCACGTTACGGTGAGTTATGCTACGTTCGGTTAGGTTAGTATTGGGCAGGCAAGCTTAGGTTATCTTTGGCTTTTTTTCTCTACACTGCCCGGTTTACGGAATTCTGCGCACTACTTTCGTCCAATATGTCTTGCATCGCGGCGGGGAGGCCTACAAGTGTGCTTGCGTTATATCTGATCTGGTTAAGTTAGTTTAGGACAGGTTATGTTAGGATAGGTTAGGTTTAGTTAGGTGTGACTTTTTTGCTTTACACTTCAATGCGGCAGATATCTGCGCCCTACTGTGCTTTACCTTATTCTGCCTGGCTCTGGAGATGTCAGCTATGGTGGTCTAGGCACGTTAGGTTGGCTTATGTTACTCTTGGTTGTTACGTTTGGCATTGTTAGGATAGGATAGCCTTGACTTTCGTGCTATGCACTGCTATTCGGGTTAATTCTGCACTCTGCATTGTTGTACTACACCCTGCTATACACTAAGGGTGCCATTAATATCGGACGCGGCTCGTTATGTAGACTTTGGTTACGTATGGCTGTTTTAAGATTGATAATGCTAGGAGCGGATAGCTATGGCTTTTAAGCTATGCACTGCTATGCAGAGGATTTCAGCATACTTCTGTGCCCTAGCATGTTCAGCTTGGATGCGGGAAAGCACGCAATATTTGCCTCGGCACGTTACGCAATGTTAGGATAAGTGGCACATGTTAGGGTAGGTCAGGTTAGGCCGGGATGCCGTTGGATTTTGTGCTTTAAACGGCCATGCGCCGAGTTTGTGCGCTCTACTGTGCTCTGGCATGTTCTTATTGGCTCTGTGAAGGTCAGCAATACAGGGCTAGGCACGTTAGGTTGAGTTACTTTTCGTTTGGTTATGTTACGTTTGGTTAGGTTAGGCTAGGACAGCTACCACTTTTATGGTATACACAACTATTCGTCGGATTTCTGCGCTGTGCTGTGCTCTAGTATATTCTGCTTGCCAATTGGATAACTGGCAATAGTGGACTTGGCACGTTAGCTTGAGTTAAGCATCGTATGGCTCGGTTACGTTGGCATGAGTTAGGTTTGGATAATTTTGACTTTTCAGCTATACACAGCGATTCTATGGATCTCGGCGCACTACTCTCCTCTAATATGTTCCGCTTTGCTCTGCGGAGGCCAGCAATAGTGTTCGCGCCACGTTAGGTTGAGCTGTGTTACGTATGGTTGTGTTACGATTGGTTAGGTTAGAAGAGAATAGCTTCGACTTTTGTGCCATACACTTCTCTGCTGTGTATTTTCTCTTCCGTGCCCTAATGTGTTCAGCTTGGATACGGAAAGGCAAACGACAGAGGACTCGGCTGGTTATGATGTGATACGCTAGGTTTGGGTAGGTCAGGTTAGGTATGGTTGGGTAAGGGTATCTATGACTTTTGTGCTTTACGCTGCACTGCGGCGGTTACCTGCCCTCTACATTGCACTAGTATGTTCCGCTTGTCACTGCTGTAGCCAGGAATAGTGGTTTCGTCACATTACGTAGAGGTAGGATACGTTTGGCTATGATACGTTAGCTTATCTTATGTTTGGATAGCCTCGACTTTTCCGCTATACACTGCGATTTTATGGATCTTTGCGCTCTACGCTCCTCTAATATGCTCTGATTGGCCCTGTGTAGGCCAGCAATACTGTTCGCGGCACGTTTGATTGAGTTATGTTACGTTTGGCTGGGTTTGGTTAGGTTAGGTTTGGTCAGGACATATTCGACCTTATGCCATTCACTGCAATTCGGTCCATGATCTACTGTGCTCTAGTATTTTTCACATGGCTCTGGCGAGGTCAGAAGTAGTGTTGTAGGGCGGTTAGTTGGAGTTATGTTACATTCGGGTAGGTTCGGTTTGTTCGGGGTGGGTTAGGATATCTTCGACATCTGTTCTGTACACTATAATGCGGTGGATTTCTGCGATCTTCTCTGCCCTGATATTCTCTGCTTGGCTTTGAGGAGGCCGGCAACTGTGGTCTCGGTATGTTAGGTTGAGTTAGGCTACGTTAGGATGGGCAAGGTTGTGTCATGTTTGGTTATGATGGCTTCTAGTCTTCTACTATTTACTGCTGTTCGTTGGATTTCTGCTCTCTGCTGCGATCTAGTATATTCTACTTATATCTGGGGAATCCAGCAATAGTGGTCTCCGCACGATAGGTTAAGTTAGATTGCGTTCGGTTACATAAAGTTTGGTCAGGTTAGGAAAAGGTAGCTGTGACTTCTGTGCTGTACGCCGCTATTCGGCGTATCTCTACGATCTTCATTGCTCTACTCTTCTCTGCTTGGCCCTGGGGAGGACATCAGTAGCGGTCCCGGCACGATAGGTTGAGTTAGGTTGCGTTCGGTTCGGTTATCATTGTGTGGGTTAGGTTCGGATAGTTTTGTCTTTCTTTTGCAAAGGCAGTTATTCGGTGGGTTTCTTCGCTCTACTCTGCTCTACTATACTCTGATCGACAATGGGGATGCCAGCAATAGTGGTTGCTGCACGATAGGTTGCGTTAGGCTACCTTTGGGTACGTTAGGTTATGTCAGGTTAAGTTAGTGTATCTTCGACTTTTGTGCTTACACTTCTTTGCGGCGGATTTATGCGCACTACTGTTTCTAGTATACCCTGCTTTACTCTGTGGAGGTCAGCATTATTGGTCTAGGAACGTTTGGTTTAGCTAGGTTACGCTGCATTGTGCTATGTTTGCTTGGGTTAGGCTCGGATAGCCTTGACCTTTGTGCTGTACACTGCTATGCAGTGAATTATAGCGCTCTACTGTGATCTAATATTCCCTGCTTTGTTCTGGGATTTCCGGTAATATTGGCCGCGGCGGGGTAGGTTTAATTGACGTACGCTTCGATTGGTTAGGTATCTTTGCATTAGGTTAGGATGTCTTTGATCTCCCTACTATACACTGCCGTCCTATTGTCTTCTGCCCTCCACTCTCTTCTAATATGCGCTGCTCGGCGACGGGGGGCCAGCAACAGTGGACTTGGCACGTTAGGTTTGGTTACGTTACGTTCGGTAACGATAGATTTAGTCAGGTTAGGACGGCATAGCTATGACTTTTGAGGTATACACTACTATTCAGTGCATTTCTTCGCACTACTGCGATCTAATGTGCTCTGCCTGCCTTTCGCTAGGGCAACAATGGCGGTCTCAGCACGTTACCTTGCGATGGGTTACGTTCGGTTATGCCAGGATTGGATAAGTTGAGAAAGTATAGCTTCAGCTATTGTGCTCACACTGATATTTGGTGGACTTTTCCGATCTACTGTGCTATAATATACACTGCTTGTCGCAAGGTAGGCCAGCAATTATGTTCGTGGCACGATAGGTTGAGCTATGTTACGCTTGGTTATGTTAAGTTTGTATATATTAGGACAGGATAGCTTTGACTTTTGCGCTACTCAATGCTGTTCGGTAGATTTCTGCGCTGTACGGCATTATAATATTCTCAGCTTGGCTCTGTGGAGGCCAGCGATATTGATGTCGGCACTTTAGGTTGAGTTATGTTACGTTTGCTTCGGTTAGGTTGCGTCAAGCTCGGTCAGGTTGTCTTTGACTTTCGTGCTATACACAGCGATTCGGAGCATTTCTGTACCCGCCTGTGCTCTACAATATTCTGCTTGGCCCTGGGAAGGCCACCAGCAGTCGGGGCTAGTTATGTTGTGTTATACTACGTTTGGTTAGGTTAGGTAAGGTCAGGGTAGGTCAGGGTATGTCTGACTTTTGTGCAATGCACTGCAATGCGGTGTATTTCTGCGCTATTCTGTGCTTTGGAGCTTTCTTCTGGTCCGTATGGAGGCGAGCAATTGTGGTTTCATCGAGGTAGGTTGAGTTATGTTGCGTACGGACATGTCACCTTTGGCTAGGTTAGGAGAGGCTACATTGACTTCTGTGCATTAAAGTGCTATTCGGTGGATTTCTGTGATCTACTAATCTCTACCACATTCTGCTTGGCTCTTGGGATGCTAGGGGCAGTGGTCGCGGCTCGTTACTTTGAGCTACGCTACGTTTTGTTAGGTTAGGTTTGGGCAAATTGGGTTACGGTATCTACGGCTTTTGTGCTATTCACTGCAATGCGCTTAATTTCTGCGCACTACTCTGCATTGGTACAATCTGCTTGTCTCTGTGGAGACCAGCAGTAGTGGCCTCGCCATGCTAGGCAGAGCTAGGCTACGTTTGGGTATGTCACGTTTGGCCGGGTTAGGGTAGGCTACACTGACTTCCGTGCTTTGCACTGCTTTTCGGCGTATTTCTGTCACCTACTGTGCTCTACTACGTTCTGCTTTGCTCTGGGGATGCCAGGAGCAGTGGTCGCGGCACGTCACTTTGGGATATGCAGTGTTTGTTTATATTAGATTATGTCAGGTTAGGCTAGTGTATTTACGAGCATTGTTGCATTCACTGCAGTGCGATGGATCCCTGCGTTTTAATGTGCTCTAATGCATTCTGCCTGTCTCTGTCGAGGCCAACAATGGCGGTCTCGTAAAGTTAGGTAGCCTTTAGCTACGTTTGGATATCTTACGTTTGGCTAGGTTTAGATATGGTGCTTTGAATTTTGTGCTATTCACTGCTATTCGGTGTATCTCTTCTCTCTAGTGTGCTCTAATATGCACTGCTTCTCCCTGGGGTGGCCAGAAATATTGGTCTCGTCTCGTCATGCTTAGTTACACTACGTTTGGATAGATAACTTAATGTCTGCTTATATTAGGATATTCTCGTCCTTTGTCCTGTGCACTGCGCTGCGGCGCATATACGCGCTCTGCTGAGCTGTAGTATATTCCGCTTGGCCCTGGAGAGGCAAGGAATAGTGGTCTCGGTGTGTCAGGTTTAGTTAGGCTACGCTCTGCATATGACACGTTTGGATATATTAGGACTGACTATCTTAGACTTTCGTGCCATTCACTGACAATCGGTGGATTTCTGCGCCCTGCTGCCATCCAATGTGTTCTGCTTGGCTCTGGGGAGGCGATCAATCGTGGTCGTCGCAGGTTACTTTGAGTTAGATTACGTTTGGCTAGGATAGGTTCGGTTATCTTCGGTTAGGATAGCTTTGACTTTCGTGGTATTCTCTGTTATTCGGTGGATTTCTATGTTCCACTGTGCCCTGCTGTATTCTGCGTGGCTCTGGGGATTCTAGCAGTAGTGATCTCGGCACGTGATGATCTGTTTTGCTACGTTTGGTTAGGTTAGGTCAGGCCAGGTGCGGTTAGGCCAGGTTAGGTTAGAGTGAAGGCGCGCAATAGAGGTCGTGGCGCGCTAGTTTGAGTTACGTTACGTTTCGATTGGTTAGGTTATGTTATGTTTGGTTAGGATAGCTTTGACTTTCGTGCTATAGACTGTTATTCGGTGCGTTTCTGTGATCTATTGTGCTCTGCTACATTCTACTTGGCTACGTGGAGGCCAGGAGCAGTGGTCGCTGCTCGTTATGTTGCGTTATGCTACCTTTGGTTAGATTAGTTTAGGTTAGGTTATGCTAGGATATATACGGCTTTTGTGCTATTCACTGCAATGCGGTGGATTTCTGCGCCCTACTGTGCTTTGGACCATTCTTCTTGTCTCTGTGGAGGCGAGCAATGGTGATCTCGTCATGTTAGGTTGAGTTATGTTACGTTTGGATATGTTACGTTTGGCTTGGTTAGGATAGGCTACCTCGACTCTTGTGCTGTGCACTGCTATTCCGTGGATTTCTGCGCTCTACTCTCCCCTATTATGTTCAGCTTGGCCCACAGGGAGGTGGGGGGGGGAGCACTTCTGGTCTCGGCACGTTAGGCTGAGTTGTAATAAGTATGGTTAGGTTGCTTTGGGTTGGGGTATCTGAGGATGGCAATGACTTACGTGCTCAACACTGATGTTCTATGGACCTGCGTGCTCTAAAGTGATCAACAGTATTCCGCTTGTCTATGGGAAAGCCAGCAATAGTGGTCTCGGCATGTTATGTTCAGTTATTCTACTTTTGGTTGGGTTAGGTTAGGTCACATTAGGTTTGGTTATCTTCGACTATTCTGCTATAAATTGCTATTTGGTGGCTTTCTGCGTTCTACTCTGCTCTACTGTACTCTAGTGGACTCTGGGGAGGCCAAAATTCGTGGGCTTGGAGCGATAGTTCTTGTTAGGCTACGTTTGGCAATGTTGCGTTTTTCTACGTTAGGTCAGAGTACCTTCGACTACTGTGCCGTGAACTGCGTTTCTATTGACCTCTGCCCTCTATTCTTCTCTAATATGCCCTGCTTGGCGATGTGGTGGTCAGCGATTGTGGTGTAGGGACTTTAGTTTCAGTTAGGTAACTTTCGGTTAGGTTACGTTAACTAATAATAAGTAAACGGATGTTCCGAAGATTTCTGTGCCCTCCATTTCTCTACTATACTCTGCTGGACTCTGGGAAGTCCAGCAAAATTTCCGCGTCTCGCTACATTCACTTAGACTTCCTTTTGTTACGTTATATTCGTTTTGGTGTAGGTTTGGATATCTTCGAATTTTCAGCCATTCACTGCGATTTTATGGACTTCTGAGCTCTACTCTGCACTAATATGTGCTGTTTCGCACAGAGGAGAGCAGCAATAGGTGTCTCGGCACGTTAGGAATGGTTACGTTACGTTTGGTTACGTTAGGACAGAATAGCTTCGACTTCTGTGCTGTACATTGCTATTCGGTGGATTTCTGGGCCCTACTGTGCTCCAAAATGCTCTGCATCGCTCTGGATAGGCCAGCAATAGTTTTCTCGGCACGTCAGTATATGCCACGTTACGTTTGGTTACGTTACATCTGGTCAGGTTATGATAGGTTAGCTTAGACTTCTGCGCTGTACGCAGATATAGGGATGATTTCTGCGCTCTACTGTCCTCTAATATGTTCTTCTGCACTCTCGGAGCGCAGCAATGGTGACGGCGGTATGTTCGGCTCAGTTAGGTTACGTTTGGTTTGGTTAGGGTTGGTTAGGTTTGGCCGGGATATCTCTGACTTTTGTGCTATTCACTGCAATGCGGCCGATTTCTACGCTCTACAGTTCCCTAGCATATTCTGCTTGGCACCGCGGAGGCCAGAAATAGTGCTCTCGGCAGGCTAGGTTATGTTAGGTTTCATTTGTTTATGTTACGTTTGATTAGGTTAGGACAGGAGTGGCCTGACTTTTGTGCTATTCTCTGCTTTTCGGTGGAATTCTGAGCTCTAATGTGCTCTAATGCCCTCTGCTTGGCTCTGGGGAGGCGAGAAATAGTGATCTCGGCACGATAGGTTTGGCTACGTTTCGTTTGGTTAAGTTAGGTTGGGTTGGGTTAGGAGGAGATAGCTTTGACTTTTGTGTTATACACTACCGTTGGCTAGATTTCTGCTCCCTACAGTGTTCGATTATATTCTGTTTGACCCTGGGGTTTCCTGCAACAGTGTCCTCGACACTTTCAGTTAAGTTATGAAACATTGGATTGCACTATGTTTGGATAGTATAGGACTTAATAGCCTTGACTTTTGAGCTATACACTGCTACTCCGAGGAATTCTGCGCTCTACATTGCCCTACAATTTTCTGCTCTACCCAGGGGTGTCTAGCAATACTGGTCACGGAGCGCTAGGTTAGGTTAGGTTACGGTTGAATATGTTACGATTGGTTAGGATAGGAGAGGGTAGCTCCTACTTTTGTGCTATACACTGCTATTCGACGGACACCGGCCCTCCACTGTGATCTTATCTGTTCTGCTTTTCTCCGGGAATGACAGCAAAGTGGCCTTGGCACCTCATTCTGCGTTAGGCACCGTTTGATTGGTTTAGGTTAGGTCAGGTATGGTAAGGGTATCTTTGACTCTTGCGCTGTAAACTGCAACGCCGCGGTTGTCTGTGATCTAGAGTGATGTGGTATATTCTGCTTGGCTCTGGCGATGCCAGCTATAGTGGTGAAGGTCTGTTGGTTGTAGCTAGTTTACGCTTGGTTATGCTACGTCCGGCTATGTTGGGCCAGGACAGCTTTGACTTTCGTGCTGTACACTGATATTCGGGGGATTTCTGAACCCTTCTGTGATATAGTATGCACTGCTTTGTTCTGTGGAGGCCAGAAACTGCGGGCGCAGCGCGTTACGTAAAGTTGGGTTACGTTCCGTTATGTCATGCTTGGTTGGGTTAGGAAGGGATATATTTGGCTCTTGCGCTATGCACTGAAATACGGTGCATCTCTGCGCTCTACATTGCTCTGTCACACTCTGCTCGACTCTGGAGTGGCCTGTAATGGCGGTCGTGGCACGTATTATTGAGTCAGCTTACGTACGGTTAAGTTAAGTTAGTTTAAGTTTGGTTGCGATTGCTTCGACTTCTGTGGTATGCAATCCTATGCGTTCGACGCCCGCGCTCTGCGTTGCTCTACTACCGCTTGTCTCTGTGGAGGCCAGCAATAGTGATCGTGGCACGTTTGGTTTTGTTAGGTTGCGTTTGATTATGTAAGGTTAGGAGATGTTTGGTTGGAACGGCTTTGATTTTTCTGCTATACACGGTTATTAGGTGGCTTTCCGCGCTCTTCCTTGCTCTAGTACAACCTGCTTGGCTATAGGCAAGCCAGAAATATTGGTCTCGGCACGGTAGTTTAAGTTATGCGGCGTTTAGTTATGTTACGTTTGGCTATGTTAGGATATGTTCGGTATTATAGTTAAGACTTATGTGCTATACACTGCTATTCGGTGGAATGCTGCGCCCAACATTAATCTACAATAATCTGCTCTTCTGTCGGGAGGCCGGCGATAGTGGTCGCGGCTCGTTTGTCTAAGTTCTATTACGCTTGGCTGGGTTTGGTTACGCTGCATTAGGTTACGACGGCTCTGGCTTTTGTGCTGCACACTGCTATTCTATGGACTTCTGCGACCTTCTGAGCGCTATTTCACTCTGCCTGTCTCCGTGGGCGCCAGGAATATTGCCTCCTTGGTATGGGTTGAACGGTGTTACGTTTTGTCATGTTAGGTTTGGCTATATTTGGTCAAGATAGATTTGACTTTTGTGGTATACACTGCTGATAGGAAGATTTCAGCGGTCTAAATTGCTCCTCCATAATCTGCTTAGCTTTCGCGATGCAAGCAACAGCGGTCGTGGCACGTAAGATTGGTTTACGTTACGTCTGCTTATGTTACGTTTGGTTAGGTTTGGAAAAAATGGCTCTGACTTTTGTGCCGTACACTGCTTTTCGGTTGATTTCTGCGCTCTACCGTGATGTAATTTGCTCCGCTTGGTACCGAGGAGGCCAGCAATGGTGGCGTCGGCACGTTAGGTTGTGACATGCTTCGTTCGGCAAGGTTAGGTTATGTTTGGTTGGGTTACGATATCTTCGACCCTTGTGATTTACACTGCAATGCGGCGGATTTCTCCGCTCTACTGCTGTCTAGTATATTCTGGTTGGCTATGTGGAAGTCTGCAGTAGACTATCCAGGCTCGTTATGTCGGTTTAGGTTACATTTCCTTGTGTTATTTCTGATCAGGTTAGACTAGGATAGCTAAGACGTTTTCGCTAAGCACTGCTATTCGGTGGATTTCTGCGCTCCACTGTGTTCAGGTAAGTTTTGTTTGGCTCTGGGAAGGGCCGCAATAGTGTTATTGGCACCCTATTCTGGGTTGGACTGGTTTGGATGGTTTAGGTTAGGTCATGTTAGGCTATTTCAACTTTACTTTTGCTATTTACACTGCAACGCCGCGGATATCTGTGACCTACTGCGCTCCAGTTTATTCTGATTGTCTCTGGGGAGGTCACATAGAATGGTGTAGGGCGGTTAGGTGGAGTTAGGTTACGTTCTGCTATGCTACGATTGGCCAGGTTAGGACGGGATAGCTTTGACTCCTGTGCTATATACTGCTATTCGGTGGATTCCTGAGCTCCACTGTGATCCGATATGCTTAGCTTGACTCTGGAAAGGACCGCAATAGTGGTCTCGGCGCGTTATGTTGAGTCAGGCTACGTTCGGTTAGGTTAGGTTGCGTCAGGTCAGGTAAGCGCATCTAAAATTTTTTTGCTTTGCACACCAATGCGTGGCATTTCTGCGTTCTACTCAGCTCTAGTATACTCAGATTGTCTCCGGGGAAGCCAGAAACTGTGGTCTTGGCTCTTAATGCTGAGATAGGCTACGTTTGGGTGGTTTAGGTTAGGACAGGTTGGGGAAGGTTTTGTTAGGTTAGGTTAGGTTCGGTTAGCATATCTATGACTTTTGTGCTTTACACTGATATTCGGTGGACTTCTGCGTCCCATTGTGGCCTGATATGTGCAGCTTGGCTCCCTGAAATACCGCAACAGTGGTCTGGGCGCCTTAGGCTGGCTTGCTTTGTGTTAGGGTGTTTTAGGTTAGGTCGGGTAAGGCTAGGTTGTCGCTGTGCTAGGCTCTGGAGATGCCAGCAATAGTGTTCCCGGCTGGTTCGTATGAATTAGGATACGTTTGGTTAGGGTATGGTTGTTTTGGATAGGTTTGGATTGCTTTGACCTTCGTGGTATACACTGCCATGCGTTGGATTTGTGCGCGCCACTGTGTTCACGCCTATTCTGCATGGCACTGTGGAGGACAGCAATATCGTTCTCGGCACGTAGGGTGTTGTTATTCTACGTCCGGTTTGGTTAGGTTAGGTCAGGTTAGGCTGGGACGTATTTGTCTTTTGCGCTATACACTGCTATTTGGTGGGTTTCTGCACTCTGCTGTGATCTAATACGCTCTGCCTTGCTCTGGGGATGGCAGATGCTTTAGGCGCGGCGGGATATGTACGGCTGGGATACGATTGGGCTGGTTAGCTTTGTTTGGGTTTGGAGAGGGTACCTTTGACTCTTTTGTTTTACACTGAATTGCTGTGGATATTTGCGCTCTGCTGTGAGCCAGTATGTTTATATTGTCTCTGGGAGAGCCAGGAATAGTGGCATCGGCCTGTTGCGTTGAGTTAGGTTACGTTCGGTTAGGTTGGGTTTGGTCATGTTTGGTCAGGATATCTTTGACTTTCGTGTTATACACTGCTTTTCGGCGGATTAAAACCGGCTACATTGCTGTACTGTGCCCTGCTCGACACTGGGGATGCCAGAAATTGTGGTCGCGGAACGTTAGTCTTATATATGCTTTGTTTGGCTTTTTTACGATTGGTTTGGTTAGGAGGAGACAGCATTCACTTTTGTCCTGTATACTGCTACTCGTTGGACTTATTCGCTATAATGTGCTGTAAAATGCACTGTTTGGCTCCAGGTGGCCAGCAATAGTGTGCTCAGCACGTTTGGTTGGGTTAAGTTACATTTGGTCGGGATAGGTTAGCATAGTGTAAGGAAGGATATCTTCGACTTTTGTGTTATGCACTGCGATTCTATGGGATTCTGCAATCTACTCTCGTCTAATGTGATCCACTTGGCTGTAGGGCGACCAGCAATGGTGGTCGCGCCACGCACGATTGAGTTATGTTACGTTTGGTTATGTTACGATTGGATAGGTTAGGAGAGACTAGCTTTGAACCTAGCGCAGTACACTGCTTTTCGGTGGCTTACTACCATCCACATTTCTCTACTATACTCTACTCGACTCTGGGGTGGCCAGTAATAGATGTCCGAGCACGATAGTTTGATTTATGCTACGTTTGGTTATATTACGCATGGGTAGAGCGGGAGAGGATACAATTGAATATTGTGTCATACACTGCTATTCGGTGGATTTCTGCGTTCTACTGTAATCTAATATGTTCTGCTTGACTCTGTGGCGTCCAGCAATGGAAGCCTCGTCTCCTTAGGTTTAGATATTCTACGTTTGATTAGGTTAGGCTTTGTCAGGTTATGTGAGGGTATTTTTAACTTTTGCCCAATACACTGCTATTTGGTGGCTTTCTGGGCTCCACTGTGCTCTAGTATATTCTGCTTGGCTTTGGCGAGGCCTGCAGGGGTGGCCTCAGCACGTTAGGTCGAGCTATGCCACGTTCGTTTATGCTACGTTTGGATGAGTAAGAAGCGGATAGCCTTGACTTTTATACTATACACTGCTTTCGGTGGATTTCTACACCTTATATTTCCCTACTATACTGTGCTCGACTCTGGTGAGGCCAGTAACAGCGGTCCCGGCACGTTAGCTTGATTTATGCTAAGTGTGGTTATGTTACGTTTGGTCAGGTTATGAGAGGGTATCACTGACTTTTCTGCTGTATATTGCCATTCGATGGACGTGCGTGCTATACAGTGCTCTAATATGATCTGCTTGGCCCTGGAAGGCCAGCGATAGTGGACCCGGGACGTTAGTTTGTGTTAGTTTACGTTCGGTTAGGTTTTGTTCGCTTGGGTTAGGCCTTGGTAGCTCTGAATTTCTTGGCATAGGCTGTTATTAGGTCGATTTGTGCGCTCTGCTGAGCTGTACTATACTCTGCTCGGCACTGGAGAGGCCAGAGATTGTGGAATCGACTCGTTAAGTCTAT
The DNA here is from genome assembly GCF_001483705.2 of Eufriesea mexicana. Classification (NCBI taxonomy): domain Eukaryota; kingdom Metazoa; phylum Arthropoda; class Insecta; order Hymenoptera; family Apidae; genus Eufriesea; species Eufriesea mexicana. Next base: position 71,213 of record NW_016908790.1, on the reverse strand, counting down.
CTAGTCCACGATTGGTTACGTCAGGCTGGGACAGGTTAAGTTAGGATACACTTGGCTTTTGTGCTATGCGCTGCTAATTGGTGGCTCCCTTCGCTTTACTGTGCCCTAGCCCATTTTTCTTGGCACTGCGGAAGCCAACCATAATGGCCTCGGCACGTTAAGCTGTGTCAGCTTACGTTCGGCTGTGTTTCGTTTGGTTAAGTTAAGAGAGGAGAGATCTGCCTTTTGTGCTATACACAGCTATTCGGTGAATTCCTGCGCTCTACTTTGGTCTAATACGCTCTGCTTTGATCTTTGGAGAAGAGAAACTGTGGCCGCGGCGCCTTAGGTACAGTTATGTCCCATTTGTGTTGGTCAGATTTGTTTGGGTTACGATAGGATGTCTTTGACTTTTGCGCTGTACACAGAAATGCGGTGGATTTCTGCGCTGTGCTGCCCTCTAGTATATTATAATTGGCTTTGGAGAATCCAGCAATGGTGGTCTAGGATCGTTACGTTAAATTAGTCTGATTTTCATTATATTACGTTTGGATGGGTTAGGTTAGGTTAGGTTAGGTGAGTATAGAATCTACTTTTGCACTATACACCACTATTTGGCAATTTCTGCGCTCTACTGTGCTCTCATATGATCTGCTTGGCACTGAGGGGGCCAGCAATTGTGCTCTTGGCACGTTCGGCTGATATATACTACGCTTGGTTTGGTTACGCTAGTTTGGTTTGTGTCCGCATGGCGTTGACTTTCGTAGTATACGCTGATATTCGGTGGGTTTCGGCGCTCCACTGTGATCTGGTATGCTCAGCTTCGCTTTGGTGAGGACAGCAATGGAGATCTTGGCACGCAATGCTGAGTTATGCTACGTTTGGTTTGGTTATGTTAGGACTGGTTAGGTTAGGATATCTCCTACTTTTGTGCTGTACACTGCAGCGTCGCGTATTTCTGCGGTCTACTTTGATGTAATATATTCTGCTTGGCTCTGGGGATGCCTAAAATAGTGGTTTCGGCGCGTTATGTTGAGTTAGGCAATGTTTGGTTAGGTTACGCTAGTTTGGCTTAGCTTCGGATAGCTTTAACTTTCGTGATATACACAGTCATTCGGTGGGCTTGTGAGATCTACTATGCTCCGTTCGACAAGGGGGACGCCAGCCATAGCAGTCGTGGCTACTTAGGTTGTGTTATGACACGTTCGGGTATGATACGATTGGTTAGGTTTGTAGAGGATAGCTTTGACTTTTCAGCTGTACACTATTATTCGGTAGACTTCTGCGCTCTACTGTGCTCTAATATGGTCAGCTCGGCTGCCGGGTATGCCAGCAGTAGTGGTCTTGGCACGTTACGCTGGGTCAGGTAACGTTTACTTAGGTTAGGTTAGGTCAGGTTAGGATAGGATATTTCTGACTTCTGCGTTCTACGCAGCAATGCGTCTGTTTTCTGCGCTCTACTGCGCTCTAGTATATTCTGCTTGGCTCTAGGGAGGTCAGCAGGAGTAGTCTAGGCACGTTAGGTTGGTTTGGGTTACGCTTGGTTATGATATGTTTTGATTGGTTATGCGAGGATAGCTTTGACTTTTGTGCTATGAACTGCTGTTAGGTTGATTTCTGCTCTCTGATGTGTTTCAATGTGCTCAGCTTGCCTCTGCGGAGGACGGCAACAGTGCCCTCGGCACGTTAGCTTGCGGTATGTTTTGTTTGGCTAGGGTAGGATAGCCTTTGCCATGTTACGACATCTTATTCTATTCTGATTTGCACAGCCATTATATTGGCTTCTGCGCTCTACCCTCCTCTAACATGTACTGCTTAGCGATGGGGAGGCCAGCAACATTGCTCTGGGCACGTTAGGTACGATATGGTTGCGTTCGGTTATGTCACGTTTGGTTTGGTTAGGGCAGGGTGACCTAGACTTCTGTGCCGTTCACAGATATTCGGCGGATTTCTGCGCTCTACATTGTTCTACTATGCTCTGCTCGTCTCTGAGGTGACCAGCAATAGTGGCCGCGGGCACCATTGGTTGTGGCAGGATACGTGTGGTTAGGCTAGGTTTGGCTAGGTTTCGTCATGATTGCTTTGACTTTTGCGCTATAAACTGCTGCTCGGTCGATTTCTGCTCTACGCTGTGTTCCAATGTGACCCGCTTGCCTCTGTGGAGGTCAGCAATTGCGGCCGCGGCGCGTCAGTTTTTGTTATGTTACATTTGGTTTGGATAGGAATGGTTGGATCCGACTCTTGTGCTTTACGCGGCAACACCCCGGATGTCTATGGTCCACAGTACTCAAGTATATTCCGCTTGTCTCTGGCGGCCAGCAACAGTAGTCTCGGAGCGATAGGTTGTGTTACGTTACGTTATGTTAGCTAAGGTTTGGTCAGCACAACATTGGCTTTTGTGCTATGCACTGAAGTGCAGTCGAATTCTAAGATCCACTGTGCTCTAGCATATTCTGCTTGGCTTTAAGGAGGCCAGCAGCAGTGGCCTTGGCACTCTAGGTTGAGTTAGGTTACGTTTGGTTAGGGTGTGCTTGTTTAGGTTAGGTATACATTGCATCGAGTTTCTTGGCATAGTCCGTTTTCGGCGGTTTTCTGCTCTCTAGTGTGCTCTAAAGTGTTGAGCTTTCCTCGGGGAGAGTCAGAAATAGTGGTATCGGCACGTTACGTTGAGTTAGGCGAGGTTCGGTCAGGTTGGTTTGGGGTATCCTTGACTTTTGTGCTTTACACTGCAGTGCGGTGCATTTCAGCGCCCTGCTGTGACCGTATAAGCTCTGATTTGTTCTGCGGAGGCCAGATATAGTGTTATCAGCACATTAGGTCGTGTTAGGCTGCGTTTGGTTGGATTATGTTTGTCTGGATTAGGCTTGCAAAGCTTTGATTTTCGCTGTATACGCCGCTATTCGTTGGACATCTGCGCCCTACTGTGCTCCGGTATGTTCCACTTCCCACTGGGAGGCCAGCAATTGTGGCCTTGGCACGCTATGCTGTGTTAGGCAACGTTTGGTTAAGTTAGGTTATGTCAGTTTAGGTTAGGTTATCCATGACTTTTGTACTGTACACTGAAATGCCGCGGATTTCTGTGACCAGTAGCGCTGTAGTATATTCTGCTTGGCTTTGGGGAGGTCAGCAGCAGTGGTGTAGGGCTGTGAGGAGGAGTTAGGTTGCGTTCCGTCATGCCACGTTTGGCTAGGTTAGTAGAGGATAGCTTTAGCTTTGTGCTATACCCTGTTTGGTGGATTTCTGATCTCTGCTGTGATCTAATATGCTCTGCTTTGCCCTGGGGAGGCGAGCAATAGTGGTCGCGTCACGTTATGTTCAGTTATGTAACGTTTGGGTAGGTTATGTTTGCTTCTGTCAGGTTAGGATAGCCATGACTTATGTGCTATACACCGCTATGCGGCGGGTTTCTGCGCTCTCATGTGCTATAATATGCTCTACTCGACTCTGTGGAGGCGAGAAATGGTGGTCGTGGCACATTATTTTGAGTTAGATTAAATTTGATTAAGTTAGGTTGGGCTAAATTTGGTAAGCATAGCGTTGACTTTTGTGTGCACTGTTATTCGGTGGATTTCTGTGATCTACTGTGCTTTACTGTATTCTGCTTGACTCCGGGGATGCCAGCGGCAGTGGTCGCGCCACGTTATTTTCGGTTATGCTACGTTTGGTTAGGTTATGATAGGCCGGGTTAGGTCATGATAACCTCGACTTTTATAGCATACACTGCTATTCGGTGGATTTCTGCGCTCTACTGTGCTATAATATGCTCTGCTTGTCACTGTGCGGCTAGAAATATTGGTCTCATCGCGTCACGCTTAGTTACTCTAGGTTTGGATAGGATATGTTGTGCCAGGTTTGGTCAGGGTTTGTCTGACTCATGTGCTATCGACTGCATTGCGGTGGGTTTCTGCGCTCTACTGTACTCCAGTGCATTCTGCTTGTCCTTGCGGAGGAGAGCAATAGCGGTCGCGTTATGCTAGGTTGAGCTAGGATACGTCTGGTTATGCTACGTTTGGTGGGGTTGGATGGCACAGTTTAGACATCTGTGCTTTACATTGCTATTCGCAGATAGTTGCGATCTAATGTGCCCTAATATGCTCTGCTTAGCTCTGGCGTGGCCAGTGACAGTGGTCTCGGCGCGGTAGGTACAGTTGGGTTACGTTTAGTTAGGTTATGTTAGGTTAGGTTAGGTTAAGTTTGGTTAGGATATTTCTGACTTTGGTGCTATATGCTGTTTTTCTGCCGGTTTCAGTTAGCTACTGCGCTCTTGTACATTCTCCTTGCATCTGTGGAGCGAACCATTAGTGGTATCGTCATGTTAGTTTAAAGCTATGTTGCATTTGTATATGTTACGTTTTACAATGTGAGGATATTCTACTTTGACATTTGCGCCATTCACTTCTGTTCGCAGGATTTCTGCGTTCAAATGTGCTCTAATGTGCTCTTCCTGGCTCTGGAGATGTCAGCAATATTGGTCTCGTCACATTGTGTTTAGGTACACTACGTTTGGATAGGTAAGGTATTGTCGGGTTATGTCAGGATGTGTTTGACCTTACGTCTATGCACTGGAATGCGGTGGATTTTCGCGCTCTACTGAGGTCTAGTACTCCCTGCTTGGATACGGGGAGAGCAGCAATAGCAGTCTCGGCACCTTAGCTTGAGCTAGGCTATGTCTGGATATGTTCTGCTAGTTTAGGTTAGGTTTGGGTGGCTTTGACTTTTCTGATATACATTGCGATTCAATGGATTTCTGCGGTCTGCTATCCGCTAGTGCGGTTTTCGCGGCTCTCGAGAGGCCAGCAATAGTGGTCGCGGCACGTTAGGATGAGCTACGTTACGTATGGGTATGTAACGATTGGTTAGGTGAGGAGAGGATACCTTCGTCTATAATGTTATTGTCTGTTTTTATGTGGATTTCTGCACCATACAGAGCTATAATATCTCCAGCATGGCTCTGGGAAGGCCAGCAGTGGTGGTCTCGGCACGTTACGTTGGGAAAGGTTACGTTCGTTTAGGCTGGGTCAGGCTAAGTTTGGTTAGTATATCTATGACTTTTGTGCTGTGCACTGCTATAAGGTGCATTTCTGCGCTGTGCGATGTTCTAGTATGTCCTGCTTGGCTCTGGGGAGGCCAGCAATAGTTGTCTCGGCAGTATGGCTTGATTTATGCTATGTTTGGATATTTGCTGTTGGCTCGCGTTAGGTTTGCGTAGCTATGACTTTTCTAATATACACTGCGATTCTATGGATTTCTGCGATCTCCTCTCCAGTAATATGTTCTGCTTGGCTCTGCGATGGGCAGCTGTAGTGGTCGCGGCACGTTTGGCTTAGTTAGGTTACGTTTAGCTATGGTAGGATTGGTTGCGTTAATAGAGGATAGCACTGACTTAAGAGCTATAGTCAGCAATTAGTTGAATTCCAGCGCCCCACTGTACTATAATATAATCAGCTTGGCTCTGCGAAGGCCAGCAATTGTAGTCGCGTCACGTTAGATTGAAATAGGTTACGTTCGGTCATGCCACGGTTGGTTAGGTTAGGAGAGTGTAGCTTTGACTTTAGAGCTCTGGTCTGCCACTAGGTGGATCTCTGCACCTTACAGTGCTCTAATATTTTCAGATCGGCTCTGAGTTGGCCAGCTATAGTGGTCTCGGCACTTTATGTTTTGTCATGTTGCGTTCGGTTGGGCTGGGTTAGGGTAAGTTTGGCTAGGAGAGATTTAACCTTTATGCTGTACACAGCTTTTCAAAGATTTCCGCGCTCTACAGTGCTCTTGTATGTCCTGCTTCGCTCTGGGGAGGGCGGCAATAGCGGTATCCGCACATTAGGCTCTGTTAGTATACGATTGGGTATTTCCTGTTCGTCTTTGTTAGGATTGGATTGCTTAGATATTTCTGATATATGCTTCGATTACAAGGATTCCAACGCTCTTCTCTCCACTAATGCGGTCTGCTTGGCTTTGGCGAGGACAGAGGTAGTGGCCGCCGCATGTTAGGATGGGTTAGGTTATGTTTGGTTATGTTTTGATTGGTAAGGCTATGAGGGGATTGCTTTGACTTCAGTGCTACAGTCTGCTGTTAGGTGTATCTCTGCACCCTACAGTGGCCTAAGGTTTTCAGCTTGGCTCTGGGAAGGCTAGCAATGTTGGTCACGGCACGCTACGTTGGGTCAAGCTGCGTTCGGTCAGGTTGGTTTGGGATATGTGTGGTTGGTATAAATTCAACTTTTGTGTTGTTCACCGTGGTATGGCGGATTTCTGCGGTCTACTGGGCTCTAGTATGTTCTGCGTTGGTTTGTAGAGGGCAGCAATACCGGTCTCGGCGCGTTAGGTCGAGTTAAGCTATGTCTGGTTATGTTCTGTCGTTTGGGTTAGGTATGGGTACCTTTCGCAATTCTGCTGTACATTGCAGTTCTTTGGATTTCTTCGCTCTACTCACCTCTAATGCGTTCTGCTTTGCTCTGGGCATGCCAGCAATAGAGGTATCGGATTGTTAGGTTTAGTTATTCTACGTTATGTTGGGCAATGGTCTGTCTGGTTTGGTTAGGATGAATTCGACTTTTGCGCTACACACTGCTATTCAGTGGATTTCTGCGATCTAAATTGATCTACTATACCCCGCTTGACACACGGGACGCCAGCAATAGCGGCCGTTGCACGTTATGTTGTGTCAGGTTACGCTTGATTAGGTTACGTTAGACTACGTTTTGCCTGGTTCGCTCCGCCTCTTGTGCTATTCACAGTTATTCGGTGGATTCCTGCCCTCTATTGTGCTCTACTGCAATCTCCATGGCCCTGTGGAGGACAGCGACAGTGGTCACTGCACGTTACGTTTAGTTTGCTATGTCAGGTTAGAATATGTTACATTGGGTTTGGCTTGGGTACCTTTGACACTTCTGCTGTACACTGCGATTCCATGGATTTCTGAGATATACTATCCTCTAATGCATTCTGCTTGGCTCTGGAGGTGCCAGCAATATATGTATCGGATCGTTAGGTTTAGATATTCTACGCTTGGTAAGGCTAGGTTCCGTCTGGTTTGGTTGGGATGAATTCGACTTTTGTGCCACAAAATGCTATTCGGTAGATTCCTGCGATCTACAATGCTCTACTATACCCTGCTCGAATCTCTGCAGGCTAGCAATAGTGGTCGTGGCACGTTAGGGTGGGTTAGGTTATGTTCTGTTATGTTAGGTTATGCTAAGTTTGGCTAGAAACGCTTTGACTTTCGTGCTTTAAACTGTTATTCGTTGGATTCCTGCGATCTAGTGTGCTCTAATATAACCTGATTGGCTCTGGGGAGGCCAGAAGTGTAGGTCTCGTCACATCATGATTAGTTACACTACGTTTGTATAGGTTAGGTAAGGACAGGTTATGCCTCTGTATGTCTGACTTTTGTGCTATTCACTGCAATGCGGTGGCTTTCTGCGCACTACTGTGCTCCAGTACATTCTGCTTGTCTTTGTGGCGAACTGCAATGTTGGTCTCGTCATGTTAGGTTGAGTTACGGTACGTTTCGGTGTATTAAGTTAGGTTAACGTTAACATATGCTATCATGCTATACACTGTTATTCGGAGTATTTCTGCGCTGTACTGAGGTCTCCGATATTATGCCTAGCCCTGGGAGTGCCCCCAATAGTGGCCATGGCACGATACGTTGAGGTAGTCTACGTTTGGATAGGTTACGCTAGCTTTGGTTAGGTCTGGATTTATACGACCATTTCCCTGTACACTGCATTTCTATGGGCTTCTGTGCCCTAATGTCGTCTAGTACGTTCAGCTCGGCTCAGTGGAGGCCAGAAATAGTGGTCGGGGTACGTCAGGTTGAGTTATATTTCGTTTGGTCAAGTTAGGTTGTGTCAGGATCGGTCAGGTTATTGCCGAACTTCGAGCTATACACTGCTTTCCGGTGGATTTCAGAGCTCTAAATTCCTCTAATATGTTATGCTTCGTTCTGGGGAGGCCAGCAACTGTATTCTCGGCACGTTACGTTTAGTTATGCCACGTTCGGTTGGATTAGGTTAGGACAGGTTAGGTTAGGTTACCTTAGACCTTTGTGCTATACACTGCAATCCGGTGGATTACTTCGCTCCACCCCGTTCTAGTATACTCAGCTTGGCTCTGCGGGGACCAGAAATAATGGTCTAGGCACGTTTGGTTGTGATTGGTTACTTTCGCTTAGGCTGGGTTAGTCGAGATTTGGCTATGGTAACCTCTACTTTTCTGCTTTACACGTCAATGCGGCCGATTTCTGCCCTCTACTTTGCTGTAGTATGTTCTGCTTGGCTCTGGGGAAGCCAGCAATGATGTCATCGTCGCGTTAGTTTGAGCTCGGTTACGCTGGGTTATGCTACGTTTGGCCATGTTGGGACTGTGTGGCTTTGCCTTTTATGATATATACTAAGATTCCATGGATATACGCGGTCTCCTCTCCTCTAATATGTTCTGCTCGACTCTCAGGAGTGCAGCGGTGGTTGTCTCGGCACGTTAAGAAGTGTAAGGTTTCGTTTGGGTATGTTACGTTTGGCTAGGAGAGGGTAGGATAGCTTAGACTTTTGTGCTATACACTGCCATTCGGTGGATTTCTGCGCCCTACATTGCTCTACTATACTCTGCTCGAATCTCGGAAGGCCAGCATAAGTAGACTCGGCACATTAGGCTGAGATAGATAACGTTTGATTATGTTACGTTTGGCAATGTTAGGACTGTATAGTTTCGACTTTTAAGCTATACATCGCTATTCGGTGGATTTCTGCACTCCACTGCGCTCTAAAATATTCTGCTTGTCCGTGGGGATGCCACCAGTATTGGTCGCAGCACGTTACTTTGAGTTCAGATATGTTTGGTTATGTTAGGGTTTGTTGGGTTAGGAAAGGGTGACTTTAACTTTTGTGCTGTACACTGCCATTCTGTGGACCTCTCCGCTCTACTATGTTCCAATATGCTCTGCTTTGCCCTGGGGAGGCCAGAGATTGTGGCCGTGTCATGCAAGATTGTGCAAGGTTACGTATGACAAGTTTATGTTTGCATGGATAAGGCTTGGATAGCTTTGATTTTTCTGCGATACATTGCGATTCTATGGATTTCTGCGACCTACTCTGCCCTAATAAGTTCTGCATGGCCCTGAGGTGACCGGCAATGACGGTTGCGGCACGTTAGGTTGAGTTATATTACGTTTGGTTATGTTAGGCTGTGCTAGGTTAGGATCTGACAACTTTGACTGTTGTGCCCTACATTGCTATTCGGTGGATTTCTGCCATCTGCTGCGTTGCAACATGTTCCGCATGGTTTTGGGGAGGAGAGCGGCAGAGGGTTTGGCACGTTACTTTTAGTTGCGTTACGTTCGGTTATGTTACGATTGGTTACGTTAGGAAAGGGCAGCTTTAACTTTTTCCCTAAACACCTATATTCGGTGGACTTCTGCGATCTAATGCACTCGAATATGTTCTGCTTGTCTCTGCGGAGGCCACCAATCGTGTTCGTGGCTCGTTTGGTTGAGTTACGTTACGTCTGCCTTGGTTAGGTTAGGATATGTTTGGTTCGGATGGCTTTGCCCTTTGTGCTGTACACAGCTGTACGGTAGATTCCTGAGAAATAGTGACCTCTAGTATATTTTGCCTGGATATGCTGATGCCAGCTGTTGTGGTCTCGGCACGCTAGGCTGAGTTACATTTCGTACGGGTATGTTACGTTTGGATAGGTTACTATACGATACATCAGATTTGTGTGCTATACACTGACATTCGGAAGAACTGCACGATCCACATAGCTCTACTATACTATGCAGGACACAGGGGAGGCCAGTAATTGTGTTCACGGCACGTTAGGTTGTGCCACGCTACGTTTGGTCAGGTTATGTTAGCCTGGGTTAGGTTTGGATAGCCTTGCCTTTCGTGTTAGAGACAGTTATTCGGTGGAATTCTTCGCTATTCTTTGCTCTACCATACTTCGGTCGGATCTGGGTAGAGCAGAAATAGTGGCCAAGGCACGAGGTTGAGTTAGGTTTCGTTTGGTTAAGTTAGGTTAGGCTGTGTTTGGTTAGGATGGCTTGGACTCTTGTGTTGTACACTGCTGTTCGGCGGATGTCTGCGCTCCACTGTGGTCTGCTACATTCTGGTTTGCCCTGTGGAGGACAGCAATAGTGGTCGCGGCACGTTATGTTGAATTAAGCTAGGTATGGTTAGGCAAAGCTGGTTGGTGTTACTTTCGGGTAGCGATTATATGGACTTCCGCGCTCGAATAACCTCTAACATGTTCTGCTCGACCATGGGGAGGGCAGCAATAGTGGTCGCGTCTCGTTAGGTTGACTTTGGTTACGTTCGCTTATGTGGCGATTGGGTATGTTAGGATAGGTTAGCTTTGACTTTTGTGCTATACACTGCTGCTCGGTTGATACCTGCTCTGTATCGGGCTCTAGTATTTTTTGCTTGGCTCTGGGGAGGACAGCAGTGGTGTCATGTACACGTTGCGTTGGGCTAGGTTACGCTTGGTTACGTTATGTTTGGATAGGTCAGGATAGGGTAGCTTTGACATTTGCGATATAAACGGCTATTCGATGTATTTCCGCGCTCTACTGTGCTCTATTATTTTCCGCTTGTCTCTGGGGACGTCGGAAACGGTAGTCTCGATGCGTCTGGTTGAGTTATGTTACGTTTGGTTAGGTTATGTTATGTTATGTTCGGTTATGGTAACTTTGACCTTCGGTCTATGCACCGTTTTTCGGTGGGTTCCTGCTCTATACTGTGCCCTGCCGCATTCAGCTTGGTCCTAGCGAGACCAGCAACAGTGGCTGCTGCACGTTACGTTGAGTTGTGCTATGTTCGGTTTTGTTACCTTTGGTTAGTTTAGGGTATGTTATCTTCGACTCTTTCGCTGTACACTGCGATTTTACGGATTCCAGCGCTCTACTCTTCTCTATTTGGTTCTGCTCGGCTCTGGGTATGTCAGTAACAGCGGACGCGGCTCGTTGGGTTGAGTTATGTAACATTTGGTTACGTTACGTTTGGTTGTGTTAGATCAGGATTTCTTTCACTTTTGCGCTATACACTTCTATTCGGTGGATTTCTGCGTCCTATTGTGATCTAATATATTCTGCTCGAATCTCGGGAGACCACCTGCAATCACCGTGGACCGTTAGGTTGAGCCAGGCTACGTTCCGTTAGGTTAAGTTAGGCCATGTTTGGTTATGATGACCATTACATTCGTGCTGAACACTGTTATATGTTTGATATCTGCGTTCTACTCTGCCCTTGTACACTCCTCTCGCCTCCGAGGAGGCCAGCGGTAGTCACCGTCGCCCGTTCGGTTGAACCATGTCACGTCCGGCTGTTAGGTTTGGTTATGTTTAATCGGGATGGCACTGACTTTCATGATATACGCTCCTTTCCGGCAGGCTTCTGCTCCCTGCTGCTCTCTACTTCACTTTGCTTGGTCGCGCAGAGGTCAGCCATTGATGTCGCCGCGTGTTATGTAGAGTTATGATACCTTCGGTTTGGTTACGATAGTCTGGGTTTGGTTTGGATGGCTTCGACTTTTCTGCTGTACACTGCAGTCCTATTTATTTCTGCGCGCAACTCTCCTCTGCTATGTTTCGCTCGGCTATGCGATGACCAGCAATAGTTGTCGCGACGCGTCATGTTGAGTAAGGTTACTTACGGTTATGTCAAGGTTTGCTAGGTTTGGAATGGGTGTCATTGACTCTTGGGCCATACACTGCTATGTGGCGGGTTCTTGCCTTCTACCTTGCTGTAGTATGTTCTGCTTGGCTCTGGGGAAGCCAGCAATGGTGTCATCGTCGCGTTAGTTTGAGCTCGGTTACGCTGGGTTATGCTACGTTTGGCCATGTTGGGATTGTGTGACTTTTCCTTTTGTGATATACACTGAGATTCCATGGATATACGATCTCTCCTCTCCTCTAGTACGTTCTGCCTGGCTTCGGGGGGAGCAGCAATAGAGGTCTTGTCGCGTTAGGTAGAGTTATGTTATGTTTGCTTGCGTTAGGTTAGGTTAGGTTAGGAGAGGTTAGATTCGCCTTTCGTGCAGAGCACTGCTATTCGGTGGATTTCACCTCGCTACCAGATCCTAGTATATTCTGCTTGGATATGGGGTGACCAGAAATGGTGGTCTCGGCACGCAAAGTTGAGATATGTTGGGTTTGGGTACGCTACATAATATATAATGGGACAAGTTCGGAAAGTGTAACCTTGACTTTCGTGCTATACACTGTTATTCGGTGGATTTTTTCCCTCTACTATGCTGTACCATATTCTACTTGATCATGGGGGAAGGCAGCAACAGCGGTCTCTGCACGTTAGTTGCAGTTATGCTACGTTCTTCCATGTTACGTGCGGTTATGTTTGGTCACAGTTGCTTTGACTTTCGTGCTATACACTGTTATTCGGCGTATTTCTGTGTTTGACCGTGCAATACCACATTCTGCTTTGCTCCTGGGAGGCCAGGAGCAGTTGTCGCGCTGTGTCGTGTTGGGTTATGCTGCGTTCGGTAAGGTTTAATTAGGTCAGGTTATGTTAGGGTATCTACGGTGATATTCACTCCAATGCGGTGGATTTCTGCGCTCTACTGTGCCCTAGCACGTTCTGCTTCTCTCTGCGGATGTCAGCAACAGTGACCTGGCCATGCTAGGTTGAGTTTGGCTTGGTTTCGGTATGTTACGTTTGGCTAGTTTATAATATGCTACTCTTACTTCTTTGGTATTCACTGCTATTCGATGGGTTTTCGCGCTCTGCTATGCACTAGTATATTCTGCTTGGCTCTGTTGCGGACAGCAACTATGGCCTCGGCACGTTACGTTGAGCTATGCTCCGCTTGTTTATGTTGCGTTTGATGCGGTTTGGGGAGAAGAATTCAGACATCTGCGCTATGCACTGCTATCCTCAGACTTCTGCGCTTTACTGCGTTCTAATATTCTATGCTTGTGTCTGGGGAGGCCAGCAATAGTGGTCTCTGCGCGTTAGGTTTGGCTAGGCTACGTTAGCGTATGGCATGTTTTGCTATGTTAGGACATATTATCCTGTACTTTCTTGACATTCACTGCTATTCGGTGGATTTCTGCGCCCTACTGCGCTCCAATATGTTCTGTTTGGCTTTGGGGTGGCCAGTAATAGTGGTATCGGCACGTAAGGTTGAAATATGTTACGTTCCGCTACAGTAGGTTAGGAAGGCATGGATAGGATTTCTTTGACTTTTATGCTATACCCTGCTATTCGGCGGATTTCTGCGCTCTACATTACTCTACAATACTATGCCCGACACTGGGGAGGCGAGCAGCAGTGGTCGTGGTACGTTATTCTGAGTTAGGTTATGTTTGGCTAGGTTAGGTTGGGCTAAGTTTGTTTATGACAGAGTTGACTTTCGTGCTATACCCTGTTACTCGATGGATTTCTGTGATGTACTATGCTCTACTGTATTCAGCTTGGCTCCGGGGTGCCAGCAGCAATGGTTGCGGCAAGTTATGTTGAGTTGGGTTACGTTTTGTTAGGTTAGGTGGTGTCAGGTTAAGCTTGGATATATACGGCTTTTGTGCTATTCACTGCAATGCGGTGGATTTCTGCGCTCTAATGTTCACTAATATGCTCTGCTTGGCTCTGGGGAGGCCAGAAATGTTGGTCTCGTCACGTCAAGCATAGTTACACTACGTTCGGCTAGGTTAGGTGGGGTCAGGTTATGTCAGTGTATGGTTGACTCTTGTGCTATGCATTGCGATGTGGTTGATTTCTGCGCTCCGCTGTGCTGTAGTATATTCTACCTAGACCATGGGTGCCCGCCCATAATGCTCCCGGCGCGTTAGGTGGTGTTATGCTACGCTTGGTTAGGTTAGGTTATTGTATCTTCGACTATTGTGATTTGCACTACAGTGCGGCGGATTTCTGCTATCTACTGTGCTGCAGTATACTCTGCTTTTCACTGGGGAGGACAGCAGTAGTGGTCTAGGCGCGTTAGGTTGAGCTAGGCCATGTAAGTTTGTGTTATGTTTGGTTAGGTAAGGCTAGGGCAGCTTCGACTTTTGTGCTGTACACAGCTGTTCGGTGGACTTTTGCGCTCCTCTATGTTCTACTATTCTTTGCTCGACCCTTGCGAAGCCAGCAATTGCGGTTTGGCACGATAGGGTGAGTTACGGTACGTTGGTTAATGTTACGTTTTTTTATGCTAGGACAGGGTAGCTTTGACTTTTGCGCTATACAACGCTGTTCGGTGGATTCCTACGCTCTACATTGCTCTACTATTCTCTGCTCGATTCTGGGGAGACCAGTAATGGTGGTCTGGGCACGTTAGGTTGAGTGAGGCTACGTTCGCTTAGGTCATGTTAGTTTGGGTTTGGTCTGGGTTGCTGGGGTTATGTTACGTTTGGATAGGTTAGGATAGGATAGCATTGACTTCTCCGCTATACGCCGCTATTTCGTGGATTCCTGAGCTCTAAGTTGCTCCAATATTCTCCGTTTGGCTCTGGAGATGACAGCAATATTTTGTTGTGTATTCTCAGCTCCTTACGTCTAAAGACTGTATTCGGTTAGGTTGGGTTAGGACATGTTTGGTCAGGATACCTTTGACCTTTGTGCTACGCACTGCAAGCCGTTGGGCCACATCGCTCTACTGTGCTCATGTATAATCTGCTTGGCTCTAGGGAAGCGAGCAATATTTGTCTCGGCGCGTTAGATTGACTTACGCTACCTTCGGTTATGTTACGTCCGGCTACGTTAAGATTGTGCATTTGGTTGTGCTAGGTTAGGTCGCCGTAGGTCATATTAGCTTCGATATGTGTGCACAACACTGACATTCTATGGACACCTGTGCTCTACTGTGCTCTATGGTATTCTGCTTGTCTCTGGGGAAGCCAGCAATTGTGATCCCGGCACGTATGTTTCAGTTGTTCTACGTTCGAACAGGTTATCTTCGGATACGTTTGGCGAGCATAGCTTTGACTTTTCTGACATACACTACTATTCGACCGATACCTGTGTACTGCATTGCTCTGCTAGCATACGATTTTCTTTGTACAGGCCAGTAACGGCGGTCGTGGCAGGTTTGGTTGGGTTATGCTACATTCAGTAATGTTAGTTTGGGTTAAGTTTGGTTATGGTAGCTTTGACCTTCGTACTGTACGCTGTTATTCGGTGGATTCCTGTGATCCGCTGTGCTGTGCTACACTCTGTTTGGCTTTTGGGAGGCTAAAAGCAATGGTCGCGGCACGTTGTCTTGAGCTATGCTACGTATGTTATGTTAGGATATGTCAGGTTACGTTGCGATATCTACTACTATTGTACAATTCACTGCAATGTGGTGGATTTCTGCACACTACGGTGTTCTGGTAAAGTCCACTAGTATGTGTCGGGGCCAGAAATAGTTGTCTCGCTATGTTAGGTTGGTTTAGACTACGCTTGGGTTTGTCACGTTTGGCTAGATTAGGATAGGCTACTATGACCTTTGTGCTATTCACAGTTGTACTGTGGATTTCTGCGCCCTAGTGCGATCTAATTTGTTCTGCTTGTATCTGGGAGGCCAGCAATATTGGCCTCGCCACATTATTCTGAGTTACGCTACGTTTGATTAGGTTAGGTGAGACCAAGTTCTGTCAGGATATGTTTGACTTTTGTGCCATACACTGCTACCCGGTGGAATTCTCCGCTCCATTGTGCTCTAGCATGTCCTGCTTGGCTCTGGGGTGGCCATCAATAGTGGTCCCGCACGTTAGGTTGAGCTATGCTACGTTTGGTTATGTTGCGTTTTGGAGGATAGGATCCGATAGTTTAGTCTTTGGCGCTATGCTCTCCTATCCGCGGATTTCTGCATACTACTGTGTCCTAATACCTCCTGCTTGGGAGTTAGGAGGCCAGCAATTGTAGTCTCGGCACGTTAGGTTGTGTTAGTTTACGTCTGGTCAGGTTAGGCTAGGTTAAGCTCGGCCAGGTAACTTAGAATTTCGCGCTATACACTGATATTCGATGTATTCCTGCGCTGTACTCTGCTCTACTAGATTATGCTTAGCCATCGAAATGCCAGCAATATTTGTCTCGGCATGTTAGGTTGAGTAAGGTTACGCTTCGCTAAGTTAGGTTTGTGAGGCTCGGTAAGTGTTTCCTTAACTTTTGTGCTGTAAACTGCTATTCAGTGGATTCTTGCGCCCAACAGTGCTCTAATATTCCCAGCCTGGCTTTGCGAAGGCCAGCAATAGTGGTCCCGGTACGTCATGTTGTGTCATGTTACGTTCGGTTAGGTTGGGTTAGGCAAAGTTTGGTCAGGATAGCTTTAACTCTTGCGCTTTACGCTACTATGCGGAGGAGCTCTGGGCTCTGCTCACCTCTGGTACGACGTGCTTGGCTCTAAGGTGACAGCACTAGAGACTTCGGCACGTTAGGTTGGGTTAGGCTACGTTCGGATATTTTCTGCTGGCTTGGGTTAGGCATAGATTGCTTTGACCTTTCAGATATAAACTGCGATTCTATGGATTTCTACGATCTACTATCTTCTAGTGCGTTCTACTTAGCTTCGTAGGGGCCAGCAATAGTTGTCGCGGCACGTTAGGTAAGGTTAGGATGCGTTTCGTTGTGTTACTATGGTAATGTTGGGAGAGGATAGCTCTGATTTCAGCGCTATAGCCTGCTATTAGGTGGATTTCTGCGCCCCCGGTGCTGTACCATTTACAGCTCGGCTCCGGGAAGGACAGTAATAATGGTCTCGACGCGTTATGTTTAATCACGTTACGTCAGGTTAGGTTGGGTTAGGATAAGTTTGGTTAGAGTAGCTTTAACTTTTGTGCTGTGCATGGCTGTTCGGTTGTCTTCTGCGCTCTGCTGTGCTCTAGTATTCTCTGCGTTGCCCTGGAGAGCGCAAAAGTAGCGGTCTCGTCACGTCAGTTTGAGCTATCCTATGTTCGGTTATGTCCATTTGGTTTGGGTTGGGCTTGGATAGCTTTGAGTTTTCTGATGTATACTGCGAATCTATGGATTTCTGCGTTCTACTCTCCCATAGTGTGTTCTGCATGGCTCGTGGACGCGGCACGATAGGTTGAGTTATGTTGCGTTTGCGTATTTTACTATTGGTTAGGTTATGAGAGGATAGCTTCGACTTTAGTGCTATAGTTTGCTATTAGGTGGAACTCTGTGCCCTACAGAGCTGTTACGTTTTTAGCTTGGCCGTGGCAAGGGAGGCAATAGTGGTACCGGCACGTTACGTGGAGACAGGTTACGTTCCGTTAAGTTGGGTTAGGCTAGGTTTGGTCAGTATAGCTTTAACTTTCGTTCTGTACACTGCTATATAGTGGATTTCTGCGCTCTACTGTGCTCCAGTTTGTTCTGCTTGGATCTTGGGAGAGCAGCAATAGCGGTCCCGGCACGTTAGGTTGAATTATGCAAAGTTTGGATATGCTCTGTTGGGTTGTGTTAGGTTTAAGTATCTTCGACTTTTCTGATGTGCACTGCGATTCTTTGGATTCCTGCGTTCCACTCTCAACTAATGTGATCTGCTTATCTCTGGGGAGGCCAGCAATTCTGGTCGCGGCAAGTTAGGCGTAGTTAGGTTACGTTTGGTTATGCTACGATTGGGTTAGTTAGGAGTGGTAGCTTTGACCTGAGTTCTATAGTCTGCTATTAGGTGGATTTCTACGCCCTAAAGTGCTTTAATGCCTTCAGCTTGGATCTGCGAAGGCCGGTATTGGTGGTCTCGGCACGTTACGATCGGTTAGGTTGGGTTAGGCTAAGTGTGGTTAGGATAGCTTTAACTCGTGTGCTGTGCACTGCTGCTCGGTGGACTTCTGCGCTCTGCTGTGCTCTAGTATGACCTGCTTGGCTCTGGGATGGGCAGCAATAGCGGTCTCGGAAATTTAGGTTGCATTACGCTACATTTGGATGGTTTACGTTAGGCCATGTAAGGCTTGGTTATCACTGTTTTTGTGCTTTACACAGCAACGACTCGTATTTCTGTGACCTACTGCGCTCTAGTTTACTCTGCTTGGATCTGGGGATGTCAGCAATAGTGGTTTATGGCGGTTAGGTGGAGTTATGTTACGTTTGGGTTTGCTATGTTCGGTTAGATTAGGCTAGCTCAGCTTCGACTTTTGTGCTTTTCACTGCCATTGGGTGGATTTCTACCCACTGCTGTGATTAAGCATGCTCTGCTTTGCTCCGACCAGGCCAAAAATGATGGCCGTGGCGCGTTAGGATGAGTTACATTACATCTGGCTTGGTTAGGTTTGTCTGGCTTAGGTCAGGTTATCTATGACTTCGGCACTGTACACTGTAATGAGATGGACTTCTGCGCACTATTGCGCTCTAGTATGTTCTACTTGGTCCTGGGGAAGCCAGTAATAGTGGTCTCGACGGATAGGTTTGAGATAGGGTTCGTTAGGCTATGTTACGTTAGCTTTGCTTAGGTTTGGATTTCTTCTACTTTTCTGCTATGCACTGTAGTTCTATGGACTTCTGCGCTCTACACTCCTCTAATATGCTCTGTTTGGCTCAGTGGAGGTCAGCTATAATGGTCGCTGCACGTTAGGTTTTTAGATTACGTTTTGTTAGGTTAGGTTGGCTTGGATTAAATTAGGGTAGCTTCGACTTTTGTGATATACACCGTTATTCCATGGATATCTGCGCTCAACTCTACTGTAATATGCTCCGATCAGCTCTGTGGAGGAGAGCAATAGTGGCTGCTGCACGTTAGGTTGATTAAGATACCGTTCGGTTATGCCACGTTTGGTTGGCTTAGACCGTTGTAGCTATGAGTTTTGTGACAAACACGGCTAATAGGTGGATTTCTGCGCTCTGCGGCGCTGTAATATTTCCCCCTTGCCTGCAGCAGGCCAGAAATTGTGGTCACGGGACGTTAGTTTGAGTTATGTTACGCTTGGTTAGGTTACGTTGTGTTATGTTCGATGAGTAATGCTTTGCCTTCCATGCTATACACTGTTTTTCGGTGGATTTCTGAAACCTACTGCTTTTTGATCTATCTTGCTGGCCATGCTGAGGCCAGCAAAAGTGGTCGCGGCAAGTAGTTTTTTGTTCCGACACGTTAATTAGGTCATGTTTGTTTGAGTCTGGCATAGATGGTTTTGTCTTTTCCGGTACAAACTGCGTTTCAATGGATGTCTGCGATCCACTCGCCTGTAGCATGTTCCGCTCGGATCATGACAGTTTGGATTATGTTACGTTCGGTTACCATACGGTCGGCCTTGTCAGGATCGTGTAGCCTTGAATTTTGTGCTATGTACTGCTTCTCGGTGGATTCCTGCACTGCACTGTTCTCTACTACACACTGCACGGTTCTAGGGAGGCCAGCATTAGTGGTCTCGGCACGTTAGGTTCAGTTACGTTACGTACGGTTGGTTACGTTAGGTTACGTTTGGTTGGGATTGCCGCGACTTTCGTGCGGTACACTGTTCTCCGGCGGATTCCTGCGATCGACTGTGCTCTACTACATTCTGCTTGTCTCTGCGGAGGCCAGAAGCAGTGGAAACCGCACGTTACGTTCAGATATGCTACGTTCACTTGAGTTAGGTTAGGTTGTGTTACGTTCGGATAACTTCGACTTTTTTTCTGTACACTGCATTGCGGTGGATTTCTGTGCTCTACTGCGCTCTCGGGCATTCTGCTTGCGTCTGGTGTTGCCAGCAATGGTGGTCCAGGCGCACTACGTTTATTTATGTGACGTTTGTTTATGTTACGTTGGGCCAGGTAAGTACAGGGTAGCTTCGATTTCTGTACTATACGCTGCAATTTGGCCGATTTCAGTGCTCCTCTGTGTTATAGTATGTTCAGTTTGGCACTTGGGAGCCCATCAATTTGATCTCGCTGCGATAGATAACGTCAGGTTACGTTCGGCTATGCTACGTTTGGCTGATTAGGATAGGACAGCTTAGGCATTTGCTACATACGCTCCTATTCGGTGGATTTCTGCGCACTAATGTGTTCTAATATATTCTGCTTGGCTCTGGGGAGGCCAGAAGTAGTGTTCTCGGCACGTTTGTTTGCGCTGTGTTTGCTATTGCTATGCTAGGTTTGGTGAGGTTATGATACAGAAGCGTCGACTCTTGTGCTACACACAGGTCTTCGATGGATTCATGCCACCTACTGTGCTGCAACATGTTCTTCACGTCTCGGGGCGGGGGGGGGGCAGAAATGGTGGCCAGGGTCCGGCAGATTGAGCTATGTTACGTTTGGTTATGTTACATTTGTCTACGTCACGATAGGATAGTTTCTTCTTTTGTACTGTACGCTGCTATCCGTCGGATGCATGCGCTCTACTGTGCTGTAACGTGTTCTGCTTGTCTGTGAGAAGGCCAGTAATAGTGGTCGCGGCACGTTGGGTTGCGTTCGGTTGCGTTTGGTTTGGTTACGTTAGGTAGGCTTAGTTAGAGTTTCCTTGACTTTTGTGCTATAAGTTGCTGTTCGGCCAATTTCTGCCATAAACATTGCTCTACTATAATCTGCTCGGCTCCGGGGAGGGCAGCAATAGCGGTCGTGGCCAGTTATTTTGAGTTGTGTAACGTTTGGTTAGGAAGGGATTGTTAAGTATGGTTAGGATGGCTTAGACTTTCGTGCTGTACACCGTTATTCTGTGGATTTCTGTTATCTACAGCACTCTAATAATTACAGCCGTGCTCTGGGCAGGCCTGCAATAGTGGTTTCGGCACTTTAGTCAGAGTCATGTTACGTTTGGTTGGGGTTGGTTAGACCTGGTTCGGAAGGCTAGGTTAGTATTTCTTTGACTTTTGTGCTGCACAATGAATTTCGGTAGACTTCTGCGCCGTGCATTCCTCTACTGTAATCAGCTCGTCTCTGGGGATGCGATCAGTGGTAGTCGTGGCATGTTAGGTTGTGTCATGTTACGTTCGATTTGGTTAGCTTCGTTATGTTTGGTCAGGATGGCTGTGTCTCTCGCGATATACAGCGCTCTTCTGTGGATTTCTGTGGTCCACTACGATGCACTATATCCTGCATGGCACTCGGGGGCCAGTAGCAGTTGCCGCGGCACGTTATGTTGAGTTAGGCATCGCTCCGTTAGGTTAGGTTAGATTAGGTAATCTTAGGATAACTTTGACTTTTGTATTATGCACGGCCGTACGGCGGATTTCTGCGCTCTTCTGGGCACTACTATACTCTGCTAGGCTCCGTGGAGGCCAGCCATAGTGGTCTCGGCGAGAGAGGTTGCATTAGGCAGCGTTTGGTTTTGATACGTTTGGTTATGTAAGGATAAGATTGCTTAGATTTTTGTTCTATACACTGCTACTTGGTGCATTTCTGCGCTCTACTGTGCTCTAGCATGATCTGCTTGGGGCTGGGAGACCAGCAATGGTAGTCTCGGCAGGTTAGGTTGAGGCATGTTACGTTTGCATGTGTTACATTTGGTTAAATTAGGACAGGGTGGCATTGACATTTGTGCTATACACTGCCGTTCGGTGCATTTCTGCGACCTCCACTGCGCTACTGTACTCTGCTCGACTCTGCGGAGGCCAGCTATAGCGGACGTGGCACGATAGGTTGGGATAGGTTACGTTTGGTTAAGTTAGATTAGGTTACGTTTGGTTAGGATTGCTCTGTCTTTTGCGTTATTCACGTATAATCGGCGGACATCTGCACTCTGCTGCGCTCGAGTATGCTCTGCATGGCTCTGGGGAAGCCTGTAACAGTGGTCCCTGCAGGTTTGGTTGAAATGGGGTAAGTTTGGCTGTGTTATGTTAGCTTTGGTTAGGTTGGAGTAGCTTCGAATTTTCTGCTATACCCAGCGATTCTAAGAATTCCTGCGCACATATCTCTTCTATTATGCTCTGCCTGACTCTGTGGAGGAGTGCAATACTTGTCACGGCACGTTAGGTGTAGTCAGATTTCGCTTCGTTTGGTTAGGTATGGTTTGGTTAGGTTGGGATAGCATTGAGACATGTGCTCAGCATTGATATTCTAAGGAATTCAGTTCTCTACTCTTCTCTGCTATATTCTTATCGACACCGGGGACGACAGTAACAGTGAGCTCGTCACGTGCGTTTCAGTTAGCCTACGGTTGGCTACGTTATGTTGGTTTGGGTTAGGCTTGGATAGCTTTGACTTTTGTGCTATACACAGCAATACGTTGAATTTCTGCGCTCTGCAGTACCCCGGTATGATCTGCTTGTCTCCGGGGGCCAGCAACGGTGGCCTCGGCACGGAAGGTTGTGTTAGTTTACGCATTGCTTGGCTTGGTTCGGATACGTTTGGTCAGTATAGCTTTGACTTCTGTGCTGTACGCGGGCATTCGGAGGATTCCTGCGATCAACTGTGCTCTAATATGCTGAGCCTGGCACTGTGGAGGCCAGCAATAGCGGCCCCGGCTCGTTAGGTTTTGTTATTCCACGTTTGGTTATGTTAGGCTAGGTCAGGTTAGGCTGGGATTTCTTTGACTTTTGTCCTATACAATGCTAATAGGTGGATGTCTGCGCTCTACTGTGCTCTAGTTTATTCTGCTTGGCTCTGAGAGCCCAGCGGTATTGGGCTCTGCACGTTAGTCTGAGTTAGCTTTCATTCGGTTAATCTAAGTTTGGTTAGGCTAGAATAGGATAGCTTTGACTTTTGTGCTATACACGGCCACGCTGTGGATCACTGAGTTCTTCCTTGCTCTAATATGCTCTGCTTGGCTCTGAGGATGTCAGCAATACTTGCCTCGGCGCCTTGAGTTTAGTTATGCTACGTTCGGTTGCGTTCAGTTCGGACAGGTTGGGTTAGAGTGTCATTCACTCTTGTGCTATACACTGCAATGCGGTGGATCACTGCGCTCTACTGTACTCTAGTATATTCTGCTTCGCTCTGGGGAGGCTAACAACAGTGGTCGTGGAACGTTACTTTGAGCTATGCTTCTTTTTGGCTCTGTTACAGTTTGGTAGGTTAGGAAGCGATGGCTTCATCTGTTGTGATATACACTGCCATTCGGTGGATCTGTGCGCACTACTGTGATCTAATATTTCGTGCTTTGCTCTGGGGAGGCTAGAAATTGTGGTCTCGGCACTCTGGGTTCAGGTAGGCAACGTTTGGCTATGTTATGAGGATTTGCGTTACGTTAGGAGAGGTTTGTCTTTCGTGCTGTACACTCATATTCGGTGGAATTCTGCGCTCTACTGCGCTCTACTGTAATCTGCCCGAATCTGGGGACGTCAGCAATAGTGGTGTAGACATGCTAGGTTGAGTCAGGTTACGTTTGTTTATCGTAAGCTTGGTTAGGTTGGCGTAGAGTAACATTGACTTTTGCGCTGTACTCGGATAAAAGGTGGATACCTGTGCTCTTCGTTGCTCTACTATAATCTGTTCGACCCTCGAGAGGCCAGCAGTAGTGGTTGCCGCGCGATAGGCTAAGTTAGGATACTTTTGATTAGGATTTGTCAGGCTATGTTTGGTTAGGATGGCATCGACTTTTGTCATATACAATGCTATTCGCTGATTTCAGCGATCTACTTTTCTCTAGTATGTTGTGTATGGCTCTGTGGAGGCCAGCAATAGATGTCTCGGCTCGTTAGGTTTAGCGTTTCTACGTTTGGTTAGGTTAGGGTAGACTATCATTGTCTCTTGTGCTGTACACTGACATTTCGTGGCTTCTTGCGCTCTACTGTGCTCCAGTATATTCTGCTTGGTTCTGGGAAAGCCAGCCATAGTGTTCTCGGCACGTTGGATTAAGTTACTTTGCGTTTGCTGTATTATGTTTTAATGGGTGAGGACAGGATAACTATGGCTTTTGTGCTATACACTGCTAATCAGTGTATTTCTGCGCTCCACATTGCTCTACTATACCCTTCTAGACTCCCGGCATGACAGCAATAGTGCTCGTGGCACTTTAGGTACTGTTACGTAACCTTTGGTTAAGTTAAGTTAGGCTATGTTTGGCTGGGTTCGCTTCGACTTCCGTGCTATACACAGTTATTCGGTGGAATCCTACACTCCACTGTGCTCTACTCTAATCTGCTAGACCCTGGGGAGGCCAGCAATAGTGGTCGCCGCACGTTATTTTTCGTTTTCCTACGTTAGGTTAAGTAACGTTTGTTTTTATTAGGTTTGGATATCTTTGACGTTTCTGCTGTACTCTGCGATTCTACGGATTTCCGCGCTCTACTCTCCTCTGATATGTACTGCTCGGCTCTGGGGAGGCCAGCAATGGTGGTGGCGGCGCGTTATGCTGAGTTTGGTTACGTCTGGTAATGTTACGATTGGTTAGATTAGGACGTGGTACATTCGACTTTTGTGCTACATGCTGCATTTCGGTGGATTTCTCCGGCCTACTGTGCTCCAATATGCTCTGATTAGATCTAGGGAGGCCAGAAATAGTGGCTGCGGCATGTTAGGCTGAGTTAGGTTACGTTTGGTTAGCTTGTGTTAGCATGGGTGATGCTTGGATTGCTTTGATTTTTCTGCCTTACAGGGCTATCCTTTGGACCTCTGCGCTGTACTGCGTGTTACAACACTGCTTGCGTCTGAGGACGCCAGGAATAGTGGTCGTGGCAAGTTAGGTTGAGTTATGTTGCGTTCGGTACGGCTAGGTCTGGTTAGGTCCTGTTGGTATATCCTTGACTTTTGTGCTATACACCGCTATTCTGTACATTTCTGCGTCCCAGATTGCTCTGCTATACTCTGCTTGCCTCTTGCGCGGCCAAGAATTCTGGTCCTGGCACGTTAGTTTGTGGTAGGTTACGTATGGTTAGGCTAGGTTTGGCTACCTTTGGCTATTGTAGCAATGGCTTTCGTGCTACGCACTCTTATTCGGTGGATTCCTGCCCTCCTGTGTCCTCTGCTCTAATCTGCTTCACCCTAGGTGGGCCAGCAATAGCGGTCGCGGCACGATACGTTATATTTTGCTGCGTTAGGTTAGGCCAAGTTATTTCGGGTTCGGTTTCGATGTCTGTGACATTTCGGCTGTACACTGCGATTCCATGGATTGCTCTCCTCTAATATGTTCTACATGGCTCTATGGAGGGCAGCAATAGTGGCCACCGCACGTTAGGCTGAGTTATGTTGCACTTGGTAATGTTACCTTTGGCTAGGTTAAGATAGGATAGCTAAGACTTTCGTGCTATACACTGCACTTCGGTGCATTTCTGCACTCTACATTGCTCCACCACGGTCTGCTCGACGCTTCTGAGGCCAGCATTGTTAGCCGCGGCACGTTAGCTTTGGCTAGAATACGTTAGGTTAGGCCAGATGCCCTTGCGTCAGGTTATGGTTGCTTCGAATTTTGTGGTACACACTGCAATTCTATAGACTCCTGCAATCTACTGCGCGCTTCCACAGACTGCTTAGCACTGGAGACGCCAGAAACCGTAGTCTCTGCAGGTTAGGTTGATTTATGTAACGTTTGGTTAGGATAAGGTTGGATCCGTTTGGTTGTGATTGCTTTGACCATAGCGCTACACATTGCTATTCTGTGGACTTCAACGTCGTACATTTCTCTGCTGTGATCTGCTTGGCCTTCTTGTGGCCAGCCATGGTGGTCGTGGCACACAAGGTTGGGGAACGATACGCTTGGATGCGTTGCGTTTGGTCAGGTTAGGAGGGGAGAGTTATGACTTTTGTGCTATTCAATGTTATTCGGTGGATTCCGGCGCCCTAGGGTACTCTAGTATGTTCTGCTTGCCTCTGACGTTGACAGCAACATTGGTCTCGTTACGTTAGTTTGAGCTATGCTACGTTCGGTTATGTCACGTTTTGTGAGGTTAAGATGTGGTAGTCCAGACTTTTGCGCTATATAATGCTATCCGCGTATTTTTGCGCTCTACTGCGTTCTAATATTTTCTGCTTGGCGCTGGGGTGGCCAGCGATAGTGTTCTCGGCACGTTAGGTCCAGTTATGTTACGTTCGGTTATGTTAGGTTTGAACAGGTTAGGTCTCGGCATCTTAGTCTTTTGTGCTGTTGAATGCAATGCGATGGGTTTCTGCGCACTACTGTGCTCTGGTACATTCTGCTTGACTCTGTGGAGGCCGAAAATGATGGTCTGGTCTTGTTAGGTCGAACCAGACTGCGTTTGAAAGTGTCGCGTTTGGCTAGGTTGGTCTGGCAACTTTGACTTTTGTGCTATCCACAGCATTACGGTGGATTTCTGCGCCCTGCTTTGCTCTAGTATATTCTGCTTGGACCTGTGGGGAGAAGCAGTAGCGGCCTCGGCACGATAGATTTTGTTACGCTCGCTTGGATATGTTACGTTTGGTGAGGTTAGGATAGGATGGTCTAGACTATTGTGCTATACTCTGCTATCCGCGGATTTCTGCGCTCTACTGTTCGTCAATGTGCTCTGCTTGGCTCTGCGGTGGCCAGTAATAGTGGTCTCGGCACGGATGGTTGACCTACGTTACGTATCGTTGGGTTAGGTTAGGAGGGATTCGTTAGGGTTTCTATGACTTTTGTGCTATATGCTGCTATTCGGTGCTTTTCCGCGTTCTACATTGCTCCACTATACTCCGCACGACTATGGGGAGGCGAGCAGTGGATGTCGTGGCATGTTAGTTTGGGTTAGGTTACGTTTGGTTTTGTTAGGTTACGTTAATTTTGGGTGGATGGCTATGACTTTCCTACTATACGCTATTATGTGTTGTATTCCTGTGATCTAATGTTCTCTGCTATATTGCGCTTGGCTCTGCGGACGCCAGCGGCAGTGGTCGCGGCAAGTTATGTCGAGAAATACTACGTTTTGTTAGGATAGGTTTTGTCATGTTATGTTAAGATATCTTCGTCTCTTGCCCTACACACTGCTATTCGGTCGATATATGCGCTCTACATTACTCTACTGTACCCCGCTCCTCTCTGGCGTGGTGAGCAATAGTGGCCGTGGCACGTTAGGATCAGTTACGTTATGGTCGGTTAGGTCAGGTGAGGTTAGGTTATATTCTACTCTTGTGCAGTTCACTACCATGCGGTGGATATCTGCGCACTACTGCTCCCTAGTACAGTCGGCTTGTCTCTGTGGAGGCCAGCAATAGTGGTATCGCCGTGTTAGTATGAGTTAGGCTACGCTTGTATATGTTACGTTTGGCTACGATAGGATGTGCTACTTTGGCTTTTGTGCCACTTACTTCTATTTGGGGGATTTCTGCACTCTAATAAGGTCTAATATGTTCTCCTTGGCTCCGGGGCGGCCAGCAATATTGGTCTCGTCACGTTATGCTGAGTTACACTACGTAAAATTAGTTAGGTTTTATCAAATTTGGTAAGGCAACGCTTTATTATGTTGGGATGCGATAGCTTTAGCTTTTGTTATATACTGCTACTCGGTGGATTCCTACGCTATAAATGGCTCTATTATGGTCTGCTTGGCACTGGGGGCCCAGCAAAGGTGGTGCTGGCACGTTATTTTGAGTTATGCTACGTTTTGTTATGTTAGTTTGGGTACAGGTAATGTCTGGAAATCGTTGACTTTGGAGCTTACACAGCATTGCGGATGATTTCTGCGCTCTACAGTGCTCTAGAGTACTCTGCCTGGCTCTGGTGCGCCAGCAATTGTGATGTCGGTACGTTAGCTTGATTTATGCTACGTACGTCCGTGTTATGTTTGGCTAGTGTAGGATAGGATAGCTTCGACTTTTGTGCTATACACTGTTGTTCGGTGGATTTCTGGGACCTACTTGGCACTCCCATTTTCTGCTTTGCCCTGTGGAGTCCAGCAACAGCGCCGCAGAAGGTTATGATTCGTTAGGCCTCATTATGTTTGTCTAGGTTCGCTTGGGTCAGGTTCGATAAGCTTTGACTTTCCTGCCCTACGCTGCGAACCTGTAGATCTCTGTGCTCTACTCTCCTATAATATGTTCTGCTTGGCACTGCGGACGCCAGAAGGAATGATTTCTGCACATTATGGTCAGTTAGGTTACGTTGGGTTCTGTTACGGTTGGTTTGGCTGGGATAGGATGTATTTGAATTTTGTGCTACACACTGCTATGCTGAGGGCTTCTACGCTACACTGTGGACAGGTATGTTCTTCATAGACCTCTGGAGGCCAGCAATATCGGTCTCGGCATGTAAGGGTTATTGAGGTTTCGTTCAGCTATGTTAGGTTATGCTGAGTTTGGTGTTTTGGCTTTGACCTTCGTGCTGTACACAGTTATCCGGCGGACTTCCGCGATCTGCTGCGCTCTATAGTATTCTGCTTGGCTATGGGGAGGCCAGCAACAGCGTTCGCCGCACGTCATTCGATTCATGCTACGTTTGGGTTGTTTAGGTTTTGTTAGGTTAGGTTAGGATATCATTGACCTTTATGCCTTATGCCCCAATGCGGAAGATTTCTGCCTTCTACTCTGCTCAAACGTATTCTTGTTGGCACTGGGGAGGCAAGTAGTAGTAGGCATGGCACGTTAGGATGGGTTAGGTTACTTACGGTTATGTCACAGTATGTTCGGTTTGGATTGGGTATGTTCGAATTTTGTGCTATACAGTGCTATTCAAAGGGCTCCTGCGCGGTACTGTGACCCAGTATTTTCTTCTTGTGCGTCTGAAGGCCAGAAATATTGGTCTCGTCACGTTATGTTGTGTTACACAACGTTTGGATAGGTCAGGTTAGGCAAAGCTAGCTCAGGATGTGGTTGACTTTTATGCTATACACCGCAGAGCGGTGAATTTCTGCGCTCTGCTCTGCTCTAGTGTATTCTGCTTCGCCCTGGTGTGGCCATGAAATGTGGTCTCGTCATGTTAGTTTGAGATAGGGTGCGATAGATTATATTAGGTTTGGCTATGTTAGGAGAGGCTACTTCGCCTTTTGTGCTGTACACCGCTGTTCGGTGGGTTTCTGCGTACTAATGTGCTCTAATATGCTCTGCTAGGCGCCGCGGAGGCCGGCAGTATTGGTCTCGTCACGTCATATTTAGTTGCACTACGTTTGTATAGGTTAGGTAAGGTCGTTTTAGGTCAGATTTTGTTTGATTTTTGTGCTATACACTGCACTGACGTGGATTTCTGCCCCCTGATGTGCGCTGGTATGTTCTGCTAGGACCTGGGCGTACCAGCAGTAGTGGCCTCGGCTCGTTAGTTTGAGCTATGCTACGCTCGGATTTGTTACGTTTATTGAGGTAATGTTGTGATTGCTTAGACATATGTGCTACACACAACTGTCAGAGGGTATCTGCGTTCTACTGTGGTCTAATTCCTGCTTGGCTCTTTGGAGGCCAGCAATTGTGGTCTCTGCACGCAAATTTGAGTTATATTACGTTCGCTGCTCCACTATGCTCTAGTGGAATCTGGCGCGCCCAGAAATTGTGGTCGTGGAACGTTATTTTGAGGTACGTTACGATTGGCACTGTTACTATTTGTTAGGCTTTGAAACGAAGTCTTTAACTCTTGAGCTGTACAGTGCCATTCGGAGAATTTCTGCGATCAGCGGTGCTCTAATGAGTTCTGCTTTGCTCTGTGGACTACAGTAACAGTGGTCCAGGCACGTTAGTTTGTGTCACGTTTCGGCTGGTTATGTCATACTTGGTTATGTTATGCAACCGTAGCTTTGACTTTTGTGCTATGCAATGCTACTCGGGGGATTTCCACGCTCTACTGTAACCTCATATTCTCTGCTTTGCTCTGCGGAGGCCAGGAATTGTGTCTGCGGCGCGTTAGTTTTGGGTAGGGTTACGTTCGGTTATGTAACGTTTCGTTAAGTTAGGGAAGGGTATCTATGACTTTTGAGCTACACACTAATATTCGGTGGATCTCTGCGCTCCTCGTTGCTCTGCTATACGCTACTCGACTCTGGGGAGGCCAGCAATGGCGGTCGTTGCACGAAAAGTTGTGCCAGGTTACGTTCGGATAGGTTACGATCGGCTATGTTAGGATGTGATAGCTTCCTTTTTTGTGTTGCACACTGCTATTTCGAGGACTTCTGCGCTCGACTGCGCTCTATTGTTACCAGCTAGTCTCTGGGGAGGCCAGTAAGTGTGGTCGCGGCACGCAGGTGTAAGCTGGGATACGATTGATAATTTTGCCTTTCTTTGGGTCAGCAGACGACAGCTAGGTCTTTAGTGCTATACTCTGCCACTGGATGGATTCCTGCGCCCTACAGTGCTCTAATATTTTCAGCCTGGCTCTGACAATGACAGCAACAGTGATCTCGGCACGTCCTGATGTGTCATATTACGTCTGGTTAAGTTGGGTCAGGCTAAGTTTGGTTAGGATATCTTTAACTTTTGTGCTGTACACTGCTATTGGGAAGACCTCTGCACTCGACTGCGATCTAGTATGTCCTGCTTTGCTCTGGGGCGGGCGGCAATAGCGGTCACGGCACGTTAGGTTCAGCTATGTTATGCTTGGTTATTTTAAGTTATGTCTCGGTAGGTTAGCGTATCTGTGACTATTTTGCCTTATACTGCAGTTCGGCGGATCTCTGCGCCCAACTGTGCTCTGGTATTTTCTGCATGGCACTGTGGATGAGAGCAAAGACGGTCTCGCCTCGTTAGGTTTAGTCTGGTTACGATCGATTATGTTAGGCTAGGCAATGTTTGTTTAGGATAGCTTCAACTTTTGTGCTGTACGCTGCTAGCCGGTGGATATCTGCGACCTGCTGCGCCCTGGTAAGTTCTGCTTGGCACTGGGGTGTGCAGCAATATCGTTCTCTGCACTCTAGGTTGGGTTATGCTATGTTTCGTTATGTTCTGTTGTTTTGGATTAGGTTTGGATACTTATGACTTTTCTGATGTACACAGAAATTCTACGGATTTCTGGGTTCTACTCCCCACTAGTGTGCTCTGCTTACCTGTGGAGAGGTCAGAAATATTGGTTTCGGCACGTTACGTTGAGTCAGGTTACGCGCGGTTATGTTGAGTTGGGCAATGTTTGGTAAGAGTAGCTTTAACTTTTGTGCTGTACACTGCTATTTGGTGGATTTCTGCTCCCTACTGTGCTCTAGCATTTCCTGCTTGTCTCTGTGGATGCTAGTAACGTTGCTCGCAGCGCGTAAGGTTAAGTTAGGGTACGTTCGCATACGTTACGATCCTTTGGATTGGAGAGGGTAGCTTTGACTTTAGTGCAACGGGCGTCCATAAGGTAGATTTCTGCGACCCACTGTGCTCTAACATTTTCAGCTTGGCTCTTGCAAGGTCAGCAATATTGGTCGCGGCGCGTGAGGTTGAGATAGGTTGCGTTTGGTCAAATTACGATTGGTTAGGTTTGGAGAGAATAGCTCAGACTTTAGTGCTATAGACTGTATTAGATAGACTTCTGCGATCGGCAGTGCTCTAATGCTTTCAGCTTCGCTCTCGGAAGGCCAACAATTGTAGTCTCGGCACATTACGTTGGGATAGGTTACGTTCGATTGTCTTGGTTCGGGCTAAGTTTGGAGAGTGCAGCTTTATCTTTTTTGCTGAACACTGCTATTCGTTGGTTTTCTGCGTTCTACTGTGCTCTTGTATGCTCAGCCTGGCTGTTCGGGGGCAACAAAATCGGTCTCGGCACTTTAGTTTGAGCCAGGCAATGTTTGGTTATGTCCTGTTGGATTGGGTTAAGCTTGGGTACCTTCGAATTTTCTGATATACCCTGCGATCATCTGGATATCTGCGTCCTACTCACAACTAACGTGTCCCGCTTGAATCTGGGGAGGCAAGCAGTAGTGTTCGCGGCGCGTTAGGTTGAGTTGGGTTATGTATGGTCATTTTACGGTTGGTTAGGGTAATAGAGGATGGCTACGACCCTAGTGCTATAGTCTGCTGTTAGGTGGATTTCTGCTCCCTACAGTGCTGTAATGCCTTCAGCTTGGCTGTGGGAGGGCCAGCAATAGTAGCCTCTGCACGTTAGATTGTGAGAGGCTACGTTCGGTTAGGTTGGGTCAGGCCAAGCTTTATCATGATAGCTTTAACTTTTGTGCCGTACGCTGCTATTCAGTGGATCTGTGCGCCCTACTGCGCCCTAGTATGTCCTGCTTGGCTCAGTGGAGGCCAATAATTGTTGTCGCTGCGCCTTAGCGTGAGCTAGGATACGTTCGGCTCTGTTACAGTTGCTTATGTTACGAGAGCATGGCAAGGGCTCAAGTGCTATAGCCTGCTATTAGGTGGACTTCTGCGCCCTGCAGTGCTCTAATGCTATCAGCTTTGCTCTGGGATGGCAGCAATATATGTCTCGGCATGTTACATTGTGTTACGCTACGTTCGGTTAGGTTAGATTATGTCAGGTTAGTTTAGGATATCTAGGGCTTTTGTGCTGTTCCCTGCAGTTCGGTGGATTTCTGTGCTCTACTGCGCTCCAGAATATGCTGCTCGAGTCTGTGGAGGCCGGCAATAGTGGTCTCGTCATTATAGGTTGAGTTACGTCACGTATGGCTAGGTTAGGGTAGGCTACCGTAACTTCTGATCTTTCACTGCTATTCGGTGAATCTCTGCGCTCTAATGTGTCCTATTGTGCTCTGCTTGGCTCTCTAGAGGCCAGCAATATTGGCCTCGTCACGTTATGTTGTGTTACACTACGTTCGGCTAGGCTAGCTTATGTCACTTTAGGTCAGTATATCTTTCACTATTGCGCTATACACGGCAATGCGGTGGATTTCCGCGCTCCACTGTGCTCTAGTATGCTCTGCTTGTTCCTGAGGAGGCCAGCAATGATGCTCTCGACGCGTTAGGTTTATTGAGGCAACGTTCGGATGGGCAATGTTTGTTTGGGTTAGGCTTGCATAGCTTTGACTTTCGTGGTATACACTGATTTTCGGAGGATTTCTGCGCTCTACTGTGTTCTGCTATGTTGTACTTGGACTTGCAGGGACCAGCAATACTGGCCTCGTCTCGTTAGGTTTCATTAGCCTACGTTTGGTTTGTTTTGGTTAGGTCAGGTATGGTTAGGATATCCATGACATTTGTGCTATTCGTAGCTCTTTAGAGGCTTTCTGCGCTCTGCTGTTATCCAATATATTCTACTTGGATCCTGGAATCCAGCAACATTGGGCTCGGCACGTTAGGATGGGTTAGGTTACGTTTGGTATGCTTAGGTTGGTTTGGGTCAGGTAACGATAGCTTCGACTTTTCTACTATACACTGCGATTCTATGTAATCCTTCGCTCTTCTCTCCACTAATGCAAGACTCTGCAAGACACTGTGGACGTCAGCTACACTGGCAGCGGCAAGTTAGGTTGAGAATGGATGGTTAGGTCAGGTGCCGTTGGGTCAGGTTGGAATATCTTCGACCCTTGTGCTCAAGACAACTATCCTCTGGACCTCTAGGCTCTACTGTACTCCACCAAATTCTGATTGTCTCCGTGGACGCCAGCAATAGTATTCGCGGCGCGTTAGGTTTCGTTATGTTAGGTTTGGATAGGATATGTTAGGTTAGGTTTGGCCACCTTATCCTTTAATTTTGTGCCACACACATATCTTTGGAGGGTTTCTACGCTCTGCATTGCTCTACCATACACTGCTCGTCTCTGGGGTGGTCAGTGATGTTGGTCTCGGCACGTTAGGTTGAGTTAGGTTACATTCGGTTACGTTACGATTGGTTACCTCAGCAGAGGCTGGCTACCACTTTTGCGCTAAACAATGCTTGTCGGCGGATTTCTGCACTCTAATGTGCTCTAATATGTTCAGCTTGGCTCTGGCAGGGACAGGAATAATGGTATCGGCACGTTACGTTGAGTTATGCTACGTTTGGCTATTTTAAGTTATGTCTCGGTAGGTTAGCGTATCTGTGACTATTGTGCCTTATACTGCAGTTCGGCGGATCTCTGCGCCCAACTGTGCTCTGGTATTTTCTGCATGGCACTGTGGATGAGAGCAAAGACGGTCTCGCCTCGTTAGGTTTAGTTTGCCTGCGCTTGTTTTGGTCACGTTAGGACACGTATGGCTAGGATCTCTTTGACGTTTGTGTTATTCACTGCTCTTTGGTGACATTCTGCCCTCTGCTGAGCCCTATTATATTCTACTTGGCTCCGCAAAATCAGGCAGTAGTTGTCTCGGCACGTTAGGTTAAGTAAGATTTTGTTCGATCATATTACGTTTGGACTTGTTAGGATAAAGTAGCTGTGACTTTTGTGCTACATACTGCTATTCAGTGGGTTTCTGCCCTCTGCTGTGCCCTAATGTGATCTTCTTACTGCTGAGGCGGCCAGCGACAGTGGTCTCGGCCCGTTAGGTTTATTTATGCGAGGCTTTGTTAGGTTACGTTAGTTGGCGTTAGGTGTGCATAGCAACGACTTTCGTGGGTTACACTGCTGTTCTGTGGATTTCTGCGCTCTACTGTACTCTGGTATGTACTGCTCGGCGCTGCGAAGGCCAGCAGATGTGGTCTCGCCTCGTTTGGCTCAGATAGCCTACGTTTGGTTAGGTTACATTAGGTCATGTGAGGTTAAGATATCTTTGACGATTGCGCCATTCGCTGTCCTTGTGAGGCTTCCTGCGCTCTGCTGTTCCCTAGTATATTCTTTTTGGCACTGGGCAGGCCAGCAACTGGTGTCTAGGCACGCTTGGTTTGATTATGTTGCGCTTGGTTATGTTACGTTTGATTATGTTAGGTTCGGATAACTCTGTCTTTTGAGCTATACACTACTATTCGGCGGACTTCTGCGCTCTACATTGCTCTACTATACTCCGCTCGACACTGATGTGTCCAGCAATGGTGGCCGTGGCACGGAAGGTTGAGATAAGTTACGTTCGGAAATTTCAGGTTCGGTTATGGTAGGGGAGGCAGCTCTTACCTTTGTGACATACTCTGCTGTTTGGCGGACTTCTATGCTCTACTCTGCTTTAATATGCTCTGCGTGTCTCTGAGGAGGCCAGCAACTGTGGTCACGGCACGTTAGGTCGAGTTAAATTACGTTTGTTCTGGTCAGGCTCCTTTGAATTAGGTTAGGATAGCCTTGACAATTGTGCTCAACACTGCTATGCCATGGACCTCTGGACTCTACTGTGCTCTTTCATACTCTGCTTGTCTCTGGGGACGCCAGACATAATGGTAGCGACACGCTCGGTTGTGTTCCGTTACGTATGGTCAGTTTAGGTTAGGTTAGGTTTGGTCAACTTATTCTTCACCTTTGTTGTGCGCACTGCTGTTCGGTGGATTTCTACACTCTATATTGCTCTACCGTACTCTGCTCGGCTCTGGGGTGGGCTGTACTAGTTGCCTCTTCATGCTAGGTGGAGTTAGGCTGCGGTTTGTTAGGTTACGTTTGTTCGCGATAGGTTAGGATAGCTTTGACTTCGTGTTCAACAGGGTTATTCTGTGGCGATGTGCGCCCTACTGTGCTCTACCGCATTCTGCATGGCCCCGGGGCGTCCTGCAATAGTCGTCGCGTCTCGATATGTTGAGTTATGCTTCGTTTGGTTAGGTTACGTTTGCCTAGGTTAGGCTTGGGTGGCTTTGACTTTTGCCCTATACACTGCGACTCTATGGCTTTCTGCCCTCTACAGACATCTAATATGTTCCGCTCGGCTCCGGGGCGGCCTGCTCTGGAGATGTCAACAACAAAGGTCTATGCACGTTGGGATGAGTTAGGTTAAGTTTGGCTTTACTATGTTCGGTTACGTTAGACCAGTATAGCTATGGCTCCTCTGCTGTACACTGCCATACGCTGGTCTTCTGTGCTCTACTGTGATCTAATATTCCATGCCTTGCTCTGGGAATCCTAGAGATAGTGGTCGCGTCACGTTAGGTCAAGTTACTCTACGTTTGGATAGGTTAGGGTAGGCATGGCTAGGTCAGGGTATGTTTCACTTTTGTGCTGTACATTTTTATTTGGCGGCGTTCTGCGCTCTACTGTGATCTATTAGATTCTGCCCAACTCTGGGGAGGCCGGCAATAGTGGTCGTGGCACGGCAGACTTTGTTAGGCTACGGTTGGTGACGCTGCGTCTGGTCAGATTAGGACCGGATAGCTGCGTCCTTTGTGCTACACACCGCTATTCGGTGGATCTCTACGCTCTACATTGCTCTACTGTACACTGCTCGCCTCGGAGTCGGCCAGTAATAGTGGTCTCGGCAAGTTATGTTGAGTTAGGCAACGTTCGGCTATGTTACGATTGGATAGGTTAGGGGAGGATGTCTTTGACGTTAGTGCGGTAGCCTGCTATTAGTTGGATTTCTGTGCCCTATATTGCTCTAATGTGTTCAGCTTCTCTCTGGGAAGGCCAGCAATAGTGGACTCTGTGCGTTATGTTTAGTCAGGTTACTTTTGGTCACGTTTGGTTAGGATAAGTTTGCTTACGGTGGCTTCAACTTTTGTGCTGTAAACTGCTATTCGGTGGTTTCCTGCGCTCTGCTGTGGCCTAGTGTATCATGCCTGGCTCTGGGTCGGCCGGGGAGGGGGGGAGGGAA
Source organism: Eufriesea mexicana (assembly GCF_001483705.2). Lineage (NCBI taxonomy): Eukaryota > Metazoa > Arthropoda > Insecta > Hymenoptera > Apidae > Eufriesea > Eufriesea mexicana. The sequence continues at coordinate 35,034 of NW_016908790.1, read as the reverse complement.
GCTGTAGCAGTTTCGGCACGTTAGGTTGAGTCAGGCTGTGTTTACCTATTTTCTCTTGATTTGGGTCACGTCTGGGTCACTTTGACTTTTCTGATGTACACTGCGATTCTATGGATTTCTGCGTCCTACTCTCCACTAATGTGCTATGTTTGGCTCTGTGGTGTCCGGCAATAGTGGCCGCGGCACGTTAGGTTGGGTCAGGTTACGTTCTGCTATGTTACGATTGGTTAGGTTAGGAGAGGATAGGTTTGACTTTAGTGCAATAGTACGCTGTTAGGTGGGCTGCTGCGCACCACAGGATTCTATTATTTTCAGCTTGGCACTGGAGAGGCCACCGATAGTGGCCGCGGCACGTTAGGTTGAGTTAGGCTACGTTTGTTTAGGTTCGGATGGTATATGTTTTGCTATGGGTGGTCTAACTTTTGTGTTGTACACTGCTATTCGGTGTACCTCTGCGCTCTACTGTGCTCTAGTATGTCCCGCTTGCCTGTCGGGGCTGTAACAGCGGTTGCTGCACGTTAGGCTGAGTTAGGCTATGTTTGGTTACGTTACGTGTGGTTATGCTAGGAGAGGGTAGCTTTGGCTATAGTAATGTCGCCTGCTATTTGGTGGACTTCTGCGACCTACATTGATCTAATATTTCGAGCTTCGCACTGTGATGGCCGGCAATAGTGTTCCCGGCACGTTACGTTGAGTCAGGTTGCGTTCAGTTAGGTTTTGGTTCGTCTAAGTTAGGTACGCATAGCTTTAACTTTTGAGCTATACACTGGTATTCGGTGGATTCCTGCACTCTACATTGCTCCATTATACTCTGCTCGACTCTCGGGAAGCGAACAATGGTGATATTGACACGTTAGATTGAAGTATGTTGCCTTTGATTAGGCTACGTCCGCTTGGATTTGGTTTCGATATCTTTGACTTTACTGCTGTACACTACCATTCTATGGATTTCGGTGCCCTGCTACCCTCTAACATGCTGTGCTTGGCACTGGGGTGGCCTTCAATGATGGTAGATGGTCGTTTGATTGAGTTTGGTTACGTTTGGCTATGTTAAGGTTGGTTAGGGTATGGTAGGCTTCCCGGCACTTTTGTGCTACATACTGTTTTCCGTTGGACTTCTCCCCTCTATTATGATCTAATATGCTGTGCTTGGCTCTGAGGAGGCCAGAAATAGTGGCCGCAGCATGTTAGGTTCAGATAGGTTGCGTTTCGTTAGTTTATGTTGGCCTGAGCAAGGTGTAGATTGCTTTGATTTTTCTGCTGTACACTGCGATTCTATGGACCTCGGCGATGATCCGAGCGCTACCACACCCCGCTTGAGGTACGGGACGCCAGCAATAGTGGTCGCCGCACGTTAGGTTGAGTTACATTGCGTTAGGTTATATTAGGTATCGACGAGCTGGGTTAGGATAGCTACGTCTTTCCGCTGTACACTGCTATTCAGAGGGCTTCACAGCTCTACTTTGCTCTAATATGCCCTGCTTTGCTCTGTGGAGGCTAGAAGTAGTTGCCGCGACACGATGCTTTGAGTTATGCTATTTTCAGTTATGTTACGTATGGTTATGTTAGGAGAGGGTAACTTCGACTATTGCGCTGTACACCGCTATTCGGAGAATTTCTGTGCTCTACATTGCTGTACTATACCCAGTTCTACTTTCGGGATGAGAGCAATAGTTCTCATGGCGCGTTGGTTTGAGACATGTTACGCTTGGCTAGGTTAGGTTAGGATATGTTTGGTTAGGGCAGCTCCGGCTTTCGTGCTATACACAGCAACTCGGTGGATTCCTGCCCTCTAATGTGCTCTATTTTAATCTGCTAGACCCTGGGCAGGCCAGGAATATTGGTCAATATTGGTCGCCCCATGATAGGTTGCGTTATGCTACGTTTGGTTTGACAACGTTTGACTGGGTAAGGCTATGATAGCTTCGTCTTTCGTGTTGCACGCTGTTATTCGGTGGAACACTGCGCCCAACTGTTCTCTACAATACCCTGCTCGAATCTGTGGGGCAAGCAGTACTGGCCGCGGCACGTTACTTTGTGTTATGTTACGTCTGGTTATGTTACGATTTGTTAGTTCAGGAAACGATGGGTTTAACTTTTGTGCAATACACAGACATTACGTGGATTTCTTCACTCTGCATTGCTCTACTATACCCACTTCGGCTTCCGAGAGGCCAGTAATGGTTGTCTTGGCGCGTCAGGATGTGTCATTCTACGTTTGGTGGGGCTACGTTATTCAGGGTTAGGTTAGGATAGCTTCGAATTTCGTGGTATAAACTGTTCTTCGGTGGATTTCTGCACCCTAATATCCTCTAATACTTTCTGCTTGACTCTGGGGAGGCCGGCAGAAGAGGTAGCGCCGCATTTGGTTGAGCTTGGTTACTTTTTGCAATGTTACGGTAGTCCTGGTTGGGACAGGATAGCTTTCACCTTTGCGCTATACACTGCTGTTCGATGGATTTCTCGGCTCTACTGCGGCCTAATATGCCCCGCCTTGCCCTGGGCAGTCCAGAAACTGTGGCACATTAGGTTGGGCTAGGTGTCGTTTGGTCAGGTTACGCTAGCATGGGCTATGATTAAGTAGCTTTGACCTTTCTGCCATACTCTGCCATTCTATTGACTTCTGCGCGCCACTCTCCTGTTATATGTGCTGCTCGGCGGTAGGGAGGCCGGCAATAGTGTTCTAGGCACGTTAGGTTGAGATATGGTACGTTCGGTTTGGCTAGGTTTGCTTGGGTTTGGTTGGGATAGCTTCGCCTTTTGTCCTATAAACTGCTTTTCTGACCATCTCACCGTCCTACGTTGCCCTCCTACACTCTACTTGGCAATCGTGAGGACAGTAATCGTGTTCTCGGCACGTTAGTTGGAGTTTCGCTACGTTAAGTTACGTTATGTTTGTCTGGGTTAGGTATGGGTTGCTTTGGTTGACGTGGCATACAGTGTTGGGCGGTGGATTTTTGAGTTCCACTGTTCTCCAGTGTATCCTGCTGGCTCTGGGGAGGAAAGTAATAATGGTCTCGGTGCGTTGGGTTGAGGTAGGGTACGTTTGGTTAGGTTACGTTAGCCCGGCTTAGGCTTGGATAGCTTTGACTTTTCAGCTGTACACTGCCATTCTATTGACTTCGGCCCCCACTCTCCTTTAATATGTGCTGCTCGTCAATGGGGAGGCGGCAATAGTGGTCTAGGCACGTTAGGTTGTGTTCAGCTGCGTTTGACTCTGTTAGGTTTGGCTAGGTTTGAATATTGTAACTTTGACTTTTGTGGTATGCACTGCTATACGGCTCATTCCTGTGATCCTCGTAGCTCTACTATAATTTACCCTGCTCCGGGGAGGCCCGCAATGGCTTCCGTGGCACGAAAAGTTGAGACAGGTAACGGTTGGTTATGTTAGGTTAAGTTAGGTTCGGTTAGGGTGTCTTTGACTTTCGCGCTGTACACGAATATTCGGTGAACTTCTGCGCTCTACCGTGCTCTAATATGTTCTGCTTGGCTCCGTGGTGGCCAGAAGTAGAGGTCCCGGCTCGATGGGTTTAGATATCCTACGTTTGGTTGTGTTAGCTTTGGACTGGTTTGGTTAAGATATCTCTGACTATTATGGTGTACGATGCTATTCGGTGGTTTCCTGCGCTCTCCGTTGCTCCAGAGTACTCTAGACGACTCTGGGGAGGCCAGCAGTGGCGGTCGTGGCACGATAGCTTGGTTTAGTTAACGCATGGCTAGGATAGGTTAGGTGAGGTTTGGTTAGGAGGTCTTTGCCTTTTGTGATATACACAGCTATTCGGTAGAATTCTTTCCTCTACTGTGCTGCAATATGTTCTGCTTTGTTGCGGCGATGACAGCAATAGGGGTCTCGGCACGTTAGGCTTATTTATCCTACGTTTGGTTAGGTTCTGTTAGGCATTGTTTGGTTAGGATGGCTTTGACTATTGTGCTGTATACTACCTGGTGGAGTTCTGCGCTTTGTTGTGATCTAATATATTCTGCTTGGAGGTGTGGGGGCCAGAAGTAATGGCCGCGGCACTTTATGCTGCGTTTGGTTGTGTATGGTTATGATGAGTTTTGTTATGTTAGGAGAGGGTGTCATTGTCTTTTGTGCTATACACTGATAATTGGTGGTTTTCTGCCCTACAAATCGCCCTACTATACTCTCCTCGACACGCGGGAGGTCAGCAATGGTGGTGTAGGCGCGTTGTGCTTTGTTATGTTCGTCTGGCTTTGTTTCGTTTTGTAAGGTTAGGTTTGCAAAACTGTGACTTTTGCATTATACACTGCTATTTGGAGGATATCTACGCTCTACATAGCTCTGTCATACTCTACTCGACTCTGGGGAGGACATTAATTGTGCTCTCGACACGTTAGCTTGTATCAGGCTGTGTTTGGCTAGGTTAGGTTCTCATGGGTTAGGTGCGGATAACTTTGACCTTTCTGCTATACACTGCCATCCCATGGGCTAGTGCGCTCCATTCGCCTCTAATATGTTCCGCTTGGCGATGGGGAGGCCAGCAGTAGTGGTCTCGGCACGTTAGGTTGAGTTATGTTACTTTCGGATATGTTTGACTAGGTTAAGCTAGGTCAGGTTATCATAGAGCTTCGTGCTATACACTGATACTCGGAGGATTTCTGCGCTCGACTGTGCTCTACTCTATTCTGGTTGGCCCTGGGTACGCCAGGAACAGTGTTCGAGGGACGACGGTATGCGGTATGTTACTTTCTGTTATGTTACGTTTGGTTAGGTTAGGATAGAATAGCCAAGTCTTTTCTGCTATGCACTGCTATTCGGTGGATTTCGGCTTCTACTGTGCCCTTATATGTCCTACTTGGCTCTGCGGAGTCCAGCAAGATTCGCGCCAACACGCTATGTTGAGTTACACTACTTTTGGATAGGGAGGTTAGGTAAGGTTAGGATACTGTATCTTTTACTTTTGTGCTTTGCACCGCAATGCGGTCGATATCTGCGACCAGCGGTGCCCTAGTATATTCTGCTTGCCTCTGTGGAGTCCAGCAATAGTAGTCTCATCATGCTAGGTTGGCTTTTGTTACGTGTAGGTACGTTACGTTTGGCTAAGTTAGGACACACTACTTTGTCTTTTGCGCTGTACACTGCTATTCGTTGGATTTCTGCGCTCTAATGCGATCTAATATGCTTTGTTTGGCCACACTCTGTCCATAAATAGTGGTCGCATCACGTTAGGTTCAGTTAGACTACGTTCGGTTAGGTTAGGTTTAGTGATGTTAGATTAAGGTATCTTTGACGTTTGTGCTATACACTGCCATGCGGTGGATATCTGCTTTCTGCTGTACTCTAATATTTTCTGCTTGGCCCTGGGGATGCCAGCAATATCTGTCCATCACGTCATGCTGAATCACACTACGTTTAGATAGGTTAGGGTATGACACGTTAGGAGAGGTTATCTCTCACTATTGTGCTTTGCACGGTAATACAGTGGATTTCTGCGCTCTACATTGCTCTACTATACTCTGCTCGACTCTAGGGAGGCGAGCAATATAGTCCGCGTCACGGTAGTTTCATTCATGTTACGTTCTGTAAGGATAAGCTATGGTAAATTTGGATATGATAGCTCTGACTTTCGTGCTATACACTGTTATTCGGTGTACCTCTGTGATCTACTGTGCCCTACCACATCCTGCTTCGGCCTGAGGAAGCCAGTAATAGTGGCCGCGGCACGTTATATTGGGGTAGGCTACGTTTGGTCAGGTTACGTTAGCATTGGTTAGGTCTGGATAGATTGGAATTTTGTGCTATACACTGCTATCCTATGGACCTCTGCGCCATATGGTCCTCTAGTAAGTTCTGCTGGACTCTGGGGAGGCTAGCAATAGCAGTCGGGGTGCATTAGGTTGGGTTACGTTACGTTTGGTTATATTACGATTGAATGTACCAGGATAGGGTAGCTTTGACTTCTGTGCTGTACACTGCTATTCGGTGTATTTCTGCATTCCACAGTGCTCTAATATGTGCAGCTTGTCTCTCTGGTGGCCAGCAACTGTGGTCTCGGCACGTTAGGATGTCATAGTTCAGACTTTTGTGCGATACACTGCCATCCATGCATTTCTGCTCTCTACCGTGTTCTAATATTTTCCGTCCTGCTCTTGGGAGGCCAGCGATAGTGATCTCGGCACGTAAGGTTGAGTTATGTTGCGTTTGGATAGGTTAGGTTAGGCCGAGTTCGGTCAAAATATTTTTGACCTTTGTGCTATACACTGCAATGCGATGCACTTCTGCGCTCTGCTGTGCTTTAATATTTTCTGCTTGGCTCTGGGGAGGCCAGCACTAGTGGTCTCGGTGCGTTGGGTTTAGTTATGCTTCACTTGCACATGACAGCTTTGGATATGTTAGGGGAGGATAGGCTAGACTTTTGTGCAATTCACCGATATTCGGTGGATTCCTGCTCTCTACTGCGTTCTCGTATGTTCTGCATGTGTTTGTTGCGGCCTGTAGTAGTGGTATCGGCACGTTATGCGGAGTTATGTTACGTTTCGTTATGGTAGTTTAGGAAGGCTTAGTTAGGATTTCTGTGACTTTTGCGCTGTACACTGCTGCTCGGTGGATGCCTGCGCTGTAATGTTCTCTAATGTGCTATACTTGGCTCTACGAAGGCCAACAATGGCTGCCGCCGCACCTTACGTTCAGCTATGCTACGTTTGGTTAGGTTAGGTTATGCCCTGCTTGGCCGGAGTGCTCCCGGCATTTGTGCTATACGGAGCTATTTGGTAGATCTGTGCGCTCAACGTTGTTCTACTATACCTTGCTCGAATCACGGAGGGCGAGCAATAGAGTTCGTGGAACCTTATGTTGGGTTATGTTACGTTTCGTTACGTTAGATTAGGCTGTGTTTGGTCAGGGAAGCTTTAACTTTGGCTCTAAACCCTATCTTTCGGTGGGATTCTGTGATTTACTGTGCTATACTGTACACTGTTAAACGTTGGATTCCTGTTATCTACTGTGCTCTACTACATTTTGCTTGGCTCTGGGTTGGCCAGGAGCTGCGGTCGCGGCACGTTGCCTGTAGCTATGCTACGCTTGGTTTGGTTAGGTTAGGTCAGGCTATGCTTGGGCATCTACAGCTTTTGTGCCATTCACTGCAATGCGTTGGATTTCTGCGTTCTAATGTGCTCCAGTACGGTCTGCTTGACACTGTCGAGACCAGCAATAGCGGTGGCTTCCTATTAGAATGTGCTATACCCTGTTTGAGCGTTTTACGTTTGGGTAGGTTGGGACAGGCTACTCTGACACTTGTGCTATACACTGCTACTCGGCGTATTGTCTGTGCTGTACCTTCCTCTATGATCTGCGTGGCTCTTGAGTCGCCAGTGATAGTGGTCTCGACACGATAGTTTCAATTACGTTTCGCTTCGCTAGGATAGGTGAGGAAGGCTTGGTTTTGATTGCTTCGACTTTTGTGCTAAACAGTGCTAGTCGGTTGATTCCTGCGTTCCACATTGCTGTACAATACTCTGCTCGGCTCTTTGGAGGCGAGCAATAGCGGTCGCGGCAGGTTTCGTTGAGTTAGACTTCGTTTGGGTAGGTTAGGTTATGATATCTTTGGCTTTTATGCTCCATACTGCCATTCGGTGTAGTTCTGCGTTCTAATGTGTTTTAATATACTCTGCCCGTCTCTATGGTGGCGAGCAGTATCGGCTGCGTCACGATAGGTTGAGTTAGTTCACACGTGGTTAGGTTAGGTTCGGGTATGTTTGATCAGGATAGATTTGACTTTCGTGCTATGCACTGTTATTAGGTGGACCTCTGGGTTCCAGTGTGTTCTAGTATGTTCTGGTTGGCTCTGTTGTGGCCAGAAACTGTACTCGGCGCGTTGGGCAGTGCTACTATACTCTCGATTATGTTACGCTTGGTGTGGTTAGGATATGATGGTTCAGACTTTGGTGCAATGCACAGCTATCCGCCGACGTCTGCGCTCTACTGTGATCTATAATTTTCTGCTCTACTCTGGAGAGGACAGCGATAGTGACCTTGGCTGGTTAGGTTGGGTTAGGTTACGTTTGGTTACGTTAGGTTTGGTCAGGTTAGATTAGGGCATCTTCGACTGCTGTGCTATTTGCTACTATGCAGTGTGTTTCAGTACAATACTGAAGTGGGTTCAAGTGGGTTCTGCTTGCCTCTGTGGAGGCCTGCAATGGTGGTCTCGTCCTCTTAGGTTGAGTCAGGTTACGTTCGGTTATGTTGCGTTCGACTATATTAGGATATGCTATTCTGACCTTCGTGCTATACATTGCTTATCGGTGGACTTCTGCGCTTTAACGTGCTCTAGCATGTTCTGCTTTTCTCTACGAATGCCATCAATAGCGGCCGTCGCACGTTATGTTGTCTTATGCTACGTTTGATTTGGTTAGGATAGGTCAGGTTAGGTTATGATGTCTTCGAATCTTGCGATATACCCTGCAATGCGGTGGATTTCTGCCCACCACTGTGTTCCAGTACGTTCTGCTTGGCTCTGGGAGGCCAGCGATAGTGGCCTCTGCACGTTAGCCCCAACATGCTCTGCTTGGCTCTTGGGAGGCTTGAACTAGTGGTCTCCGAAAGTTAGGTTGAGTTAAGCTACGTTCGGTAGTGTTACGTATGGTCACGACAGGATAGGACAGCTTTCAGTTTCCTGACGTACACTGCTGTACGGTTGACATTTCGGCGCTCTTGAGTGCTCTATTGTGGTCTGTTTCGTCCTATGGAAGCCAGAAGTAGTGGCCGCGGTACGTTTGGTTGAGTTACGTTACGCTTGGTTTGGCCAGGTTACGTTAGTATGGGTTAGGTTAGGGTATCTTTCACTTTTATGCTATGCATTGCCGCTCTATGGACTTCTGCGCTCTGCTCTCCTCTAATATGTTCTGCTTGACCACAGGGATGCCAGCAGTAGTGCTCTCGGCACGTAAGGCTGAGTTAGCCTGCGTTTGGTTACGTTACGATTGGCTAGGGTAGGAGAGCATAACTTATACTTTAGTACTGTTCTCTGCTATTCGGTGGATATCTGCGCTCTACATTGTTCTGCTAAACTATGCTCGACTCTGGGGAGGCCAGCAACAGTGGTCGCAGCACGTTAGATTGTGTTAGAATACGTTCGGTTAGGTTAGGTTACGTTGGTTAAGGTTACGATATCTTTGACTCTTGTTCTACACACGGCTGTTATATGGACCTGTGCACTGTACTGTGCGCTATCGCAAACTGCTTGTGCCTGGGGCCGACAGGAATAGCGGTCGCGGCATGTTAGGTTAAGTTATCTTCAGCTTGTTTAGGATAGGGTTGGTCAGGTATGGTTGGGACAGCTTTGGCCCATGTGCTACACACTGCCACTCGGAAGACTTCAGCGTCCTACATTGCTCTGCTGTACTCCGCATGGCTCTCGTGAGGCCAGCTGTGTTTGTCGTGGCACTACAGGTTTTGTGACGTTACGTTTGGCTATGTTGCACATGTCCTGGTTAGGAGAGTACAGCCTTGATTTTTGTGCTATACACTACTATTCTGTGGACTTCTGCGCTCTACTGTGCTCTAGTATATTCTGCTTGGCTATGGGGAGCATAGCCTTATTGGTCTCTGCACGTTTGTCTGAGCTGTGTGGCGTTTGCTTATGTTACGTTTCGTTAGGTTAGAATAGGTTAACATAGACTTTTGTGATATACACTGCTATTCGGTTGATTTCTGCGATCTAGGTTGCCCTACTATACTCTGCTCGACTCTCGGGAGGGCAACAATTGCGGTCTCGGTACGCTAGCTTGGGTTAGGTTACGCTTGGCTTAGCTAGGTTATGTTAGGTTTGGTTTTTCTAACCTTGAATTTTGTGTTTGACACTGCTGTTCGGTGGATTTCGGCGCTCCACTGTGATCTGATGTTCTCTGCTTGGTCCTGTGGATGCCAAAAGTTGAAGTCCCGTCAAGCTAGGCTGAGATATGCTGCGTATGGATAGGTTAGCTTTGGCTTTGTTAGGATGGGGCAGCTTTGATTTTTGTGCTATACAATGCTATTCGGTGGATTTCTGCGCTCTGCTTTGCCCCAATATGCATTGCTCGTCTCTGGGGAGGCCAGCAATAGTAGCCCTGCCGAGATATCATAAATGAAGCTACGTCAGTTATGTTACGTTTGGATTGGTTAGTAGAGGATAGCATTGACTTTTGCGATATGCACTGAAATCCGGCGGATTTCTGTTCTCTACACTGCTATACTACACTCTACTCGTGTATGGGGAGGCCAGTAATAGTGGTATCGGCACGTTAGGTTGAGTTACGCTACATTTGGTTTGGTTATGTTAGTTTGTTTTAGGTCTGGATACCTTTGACTTACGTGGTATGCACTGTTTTGCGGAGGTATTCTGCAGTCTACTGTGTTCTAGTATTTTCTGGTTGGATCTGGGGAGGCAAGTAATATAGTGGCTTCGGCGCGTTAGCTAGAGGTTGATTACCTATCGTTATGAAACGTTTGGTTAGATTGGGATAGGATAGCCTTGACTTTCGTGCTATGCTCCGATAATCGGTGGATTTCTGCGCTCTACATTGTCCTAATATGCTCTGCTTGGCTCAAGGTGTCCAGCAATAGTGGTCGCGGCAAGTAAGGTTGGGTTAGACTACGTTAGGCTACGTTAGGCTACGATGTGTTAGGTTAGGGTAACTACGACCTTTGTGATACACACTGCTATTCTATGGACATCTGCGCACTTCAGTGCGCTATCACACTTCAGTGCTTGCCTCTGTGGACGCCAGCAGTAGTGCTCGCGGCACGTATGTTTGAGTTATGTTGGATTCGGTTATGTTAGGTTTGGTTATGTTTTGTTAAAAGAGCTTTGACTCTTTTGCTGTACTCTGCTATCCGGAAGACTGCGGCGTTCTACATTGCCCTGCTGCACTCTGCTTAGCTCACGGGAGGCCAGCAATAGCAGTCGTGGCACGTCAGTTTTTGTTACGTGACGTCTGCCTATGTTACGCTTGACTACGTTAGGACGGGATAGCTTTGACTTTTGTGCTATACACTCCTTTCGGCGGCTTTCTGCGCTCTACTGTGCTCTAGCATATTCTGGTTGGCTATGGGAAGGACAGCAGTATCGATATCGGCATGCTTTTCTGAGTTAGGTTACGTTTCGTTATATTACGTTTGGATAGGCAAGGGGGGCTAGATTGGACCTTTCTGCTATACACTGGTATTCGGTGAATTTCTACACCCTACGTCGCTCCACTGTACTCTGCTCGACTCCGTGAGGGCCATTAATTGTGGTCTCGGGCGGTTATGTTGAACTAGGCTCAGTTTGGCTACGTTACGCTAGTGTGGGTTAGGCTTGGACAGATATGACTTTCGTGGTACACATTGATTTTCGGTGGACTTCTACGCTTTACTGAGCTCTACTATGTTCTGCCTTCCCGTCCGGAGACCAGCAATAGTGGTCGCGGAACGAAGTGTTGAGGTAGCGTATGTCTGACTACGCAGAAGTCCACAGATTAACAGCGTACGGCACAAAAGTCAAAACTTCCCTATCCTAACCTAACCAAGCGTAACGTAATCGAACGTAACCGAACTAAAACTAACGTACCTAGGACACTACTGCTGGCCTCCCCAGAGACAAGCAGAATATACTGGGGAACGGTAGAGAGCAGAAACACGCCGTATTGCAGTGCGTAGCAAGTGAGTCAAGGACAACCCATGCCTACATGAACTAACCTAAACCAACCAAACGTAGCGTAGCTCAACCATTCCTGACTTCCCCATTTCCAAGCAGGACATACTAGAGCGCAGTAGGGCGCACAAATCCACCGAACAACAGAGTATAGGACAAAAGTCAAAGCAACCGTGCCATAACGTTGCCAAAAGTAACATAACCGATCGTAACAGAACTAAAGACAACGTGCCGATGCCACTACGGCTGGCCTCCCCAGCGCCAAGCAGAACATACTGGAGCACAGAATAGCGCAGGAATGCACCTAATAGCTGTGTATAGCACAAAGACCAAGGCTTTCCTATCCTAACTTAACCAGTCGCAACATAACCGAACGTAACGTGACTCCATCTAACGTGCGGCGGAAGCTATTGCTGGCACCGAAACATCCGAGTGGAACATATTAGAGAAGAATAGAGCACAGAAATCCATGGAATCGAAATATAAAGCAAAAAAATCAAAGCTATGCTAACCTAACCGAACCTAACCGAGCCAAGCGAAATGTAATCTAACCATACCTAACGCGACGAAACCGCCATTGCTGGCCTCACCAGAGTCAAGAAGCACATATTAGATGAGCGTAGAGCGCAGAAGTCCATAGAATGGCAGTGAACAGCTGAAAAGTCAAAGGTATCCTAACCTAACCCAGACAAACCTAACATAACCGAACGCAACATAACTCAACCTAGCACGACTAGATCATTATTGCTGGCCTCCGCGGAGCAAAGCGGAATATAGCAGAGCACAGTGGAGCGAAGGAATCCACCGAATTGCAGTTTATATCGGAAAAGGCAGAGACCCCCTGACCAAACAAATCCTATCCAAACCTAGCCGAACGTAGCCTAACTCAACCTAACGTGGCGAGACCAGCATGGCTGGCCTCCGCTGAGACGAGCAAGGTACAGAAAAACTATGTAGAGCCTAGAAATCCAACGAACAGCACTGTACAGGATGCAAGTCATCTATAACCCGTCCTAACATATTCAAACGCAATACAAGCGAACGAAGCCTAACATAACCTGACGTGCCAAGGCCGTAAACGCTGGCCTCCCTAAGGGCAAGCAGAAAATACTAGAGCACCGTACGTCGCAGAAGGCCTCCAAATAACCCTGTACAGCTCAAAAGTAAGAGACATCCTTACCTAGCCTGACCCATTTTAACCTAACCAAACGTATACTAAATAAACCTAACTTGCCGAGTCCACTATTGCTCGCATCCCGAGGGTCGAGCATAGTACAGTAGAGGCAAGCAGAGCGCCGAAAGCCACCAGACGGCAATGTATAGCAAAAAATGTCCAAGATAACCAAACCTAACCAGACCAATCCTAACCTATCCAAACGTAGAGTAACTAAACCTAACGACCGGAGACCTCCATTGCTGGCAACCCCACAACCAAGCCAAACATACTAGAGCACATTAGGGCGCAGGAATCCGCCGAACAACAGTCTATACCACGAAAGTCAAAGGAATCCAAACCTAACCGTAACCAAACGCAGCCTAACTCAACATAAAGAACCGCGACCACTATTTTTTAACGCCCCAGGGCAAAGCAGAACACAGTAGAGCACATAAGAGCGCAGAAGTGCCTAGAATAACAGTGTATGCCACGAAAGTCAAAGCTACCCGTACCGAATACAAACAAACATAACATAACCAAACGTAGAATAACTCAACCTAACGTGACGAGACCACGATTTCTGGCCACCCCAGAGTCGAGCGGATTAGGGTAGAGCAATGAGGATAGTAGAAATCCACCCAAGTGCAGTGTGTAGCACAAAAGTGCAGGATAACGTGCACAAACCTATCTTAACGTAACCTTACCATACCTTACATAGCACAACGTAACGTGCCGCGACGACTATTGCTGGCGTCCACAGATGCAAGCAGAATATGGTGGGGCACAGTAGAGCCCAGGAGTCCATGGGATAGCTGTGTTGAGCGCAAAAGTCAAAGCTACCCTGACCTAACCCAAAGCAGTCTAACCCGATCGAACGTAATCTAACCCAGCCCGACGTGCCGTGACTAGTATTGCTGGCCTCCAAGGAGCTAAGCAGAGCATAATAGAGGTGAGTGGAGGGTAGCAATCAATAGAATCGCAGTCTATAGCAGTAAAGTCGAAGCAATCTATACCTGACCCTAGCTAACATAACCTACACAAACGAAGCGTATCTCAACCCAACATTGCGAAACCACTATTAATGGCCCCTCCAGATCCAAGCAGAGAATACCAGAGACCAGTAGGGCACAGAAATCGACCGGAACTCATTGTAGAGAACAAAAGTGAAGGATATCCTATCCTAACTCAAAGAAGTCTAACCTAACCTAACGTAACCTAACTCTACCTAAATGCGGCCAATGCTTCTGGCCACCCCAGAGCAAAGCAGAGCATATTGGATTACAGTAGAGCGCAGGAATCCACCGAATAGCTGCGTATAGCACGAAAGGCAACGCTGTCCCGTCCTACCCTAACCAAACATGGTTTAACTCAACGTATCCTGACTACACCCAACCACCCGTCACCACTATTGCTGACCTCCCCAGAGCCAAGCTGTATATACTGCTGCACAGGAGATTATAGGCATCCGCGGCGTTTCAGTCTATAGCACATAAGTGGAAGACGTCGTAACCTAGCCTAACAAAACGTAGCCCAAGCAAACGCGCCGAACTGAGGATGAAGTGAGAAGACCACTATTGCTGTATTTCCCAGAGGCAAGCTGAATATAGCAGATCACAGTGGAGCGTAGAAATCCACCGAATGGCTGTGCATGGCACAAAAGTCAGAGCTATACTCACCTAACCAAGCCTAACACAGCTTAACAGACCGTAACCTAACCCAACCTAACGTGCCTAAACCACTGTTAATGAGCTCCACAGAGCCAAGCAGAATATACTAGAGCGCATTGGAGAGCGGAAATAAGGCGCATTGAGACGTAAAACAGATAAGTAGAAGATATCCTAACATAACCTGTCCTAACCTTACATAACCAATCGTAACCAGTTCCAACCTAACGTGCCTATGTAAGTATTGCTGGACTTCGCATCGCCAAGCAGGGCATATTGGGGGGGAGTATAGCGCAGACGACCACAAAATGGCAGTCTTAGCACTGGAGTTAGAGATATCCTAACCTAACGCAAACAATCATAACCTAACCAAACGTAAGATAACACATTCTGTCGCACCGCTAACACCATTTCTGGATATCCCAGAGCTAAGCCGTGAATATTAAATCACAGTAGAGCGCAGAAGTCAACCGAATATCTGCGTACAGTGCAAAGGACGTAGCTATCCTGTCCTGACCTATCCAAGCGTGCCCCAACCAAATGCAGCCTAACACAATCTAACCAGCCGAGGCCGCTATTGCTGGAATCCGCAGCGCCAAGCAGAGAATATTAGAGCACAGTGGAACACAAATATCCACCGAATAGTAGTGCACAACGCAAAAGTCAAAGCTATCCTCTCCTAACCAATCCAAACGTGACATTAACGAACCCGGCGGAGCAAAACCTATCGTGCCATGACCGCCATTGCTGGCCGCCCCAGAGACGAGCAGAGTTTAGTAAAGGACAGTAGAGCACAGAAAGCCACCAAATAGCAATGCATTGCACAAAAGTCGAAGACATTCTGAATTAGCCAGACACATCCTAACATATCCAAACGTAGAATAGCTAAACCTAACTAGACGAGACGATTATCGCTGGCCTCCCCAAAGAGAAGCAGCACAGATTAGAGCACTGTAGGGCGCAGAAGTTCACGGAAGAGCAGTGTATAGCACAAAAGTCAAAGCCATCCTGACCAAACATAGCCTAACTTGAGCTAACAAATCGTAACGTAACTCAACCAATCGTGCAAGGACATCCATTGCTGGCCTCCCAAGAGGCAAGCAGATGACAGTAGAGCAACGTAGAGCGCAAATATCGAACGAATAGCCGTGTGTAGCACAAAAGTCAAAGCCGCCGCGACAAACGTATCGTAACCCAACAAAACTTGCCACGTCCGCTGTTGCTGGCCACCACATGACCAAGCAGATGCTAGTGGTGCTATACAGTGTACAGGTTTCTACCGAACAACAGTGTACATCACAAAAGTCAAAGCTACCCTAACCAAATTTATACTAACCCAGCCAAGCCAAGCGTAACCTAACTCTACCTTGCTTGTAGGGACCACAATTGCTGGCCTCTCCAGTACCGAGGAGAGTATAGTAGGGCAACGCAGAGTGCAGAAATCCACCGAAGTGCAGTGTATAGCACAAGAGTCTAAGCTACCCTGTCCTAACCTAACCAAACGTACAATAACCGAGCGTTGCTTAACACAAAAGTAACGCGCCGAGGCCACTACTGCTTGCATCCACAGAGCCAAGCAGAATATGCTAAAGCGCAGTTGATCGCAGTAATCAACCGCATTGCAGTGTGCAGCGCAAGAGACAAATATATCTTAACCTGACCTGTCCTAATCTAACCTAACCTAACGCAGCCTGACTAAACATAACGTGCAGAGAATACTATTGCTGGTTTCCCCAGAGTACAGCAGAGCATATTAGAGCAATGTGGGGCGCGGAGATCTACCGAATAGCGGTGTATAGCATAAAAGTCGAAGCTGCCCTAACACAACCTGACGTAACGTAGCATAACCAAACGTTACCTATCTCATCCTAACGTGCCTAGACCTCTATTGCCGGCCTCCCCAAGGCCAAGCAGAACATACTAGAGCACAGTAGATCGCAGAATACCGCCGAATAACAGTTTACACGACGAAAGTCGAAGTTATGTGCAACTAACCCATGCTAATATATCCCAACGGGACGTAGCCTAACGCCACCTAACGTGCCGAGAAAGCTATTACTGACGACCCGGAGGCGAGCAGAGTGCAGTAGAGCAATGTTGGGCGAAGAAATCCTCCGAATGTCGGTGTGCAGCACAAATGTCGCAGCTACCCTCTCCTAACATAACCAGACTCAACATTACCAACCGTAGCCTAACAATGTCTGTCGTGCCACGAGCACTATTTCTGGCCTCCCCAGGGTCGAGCAGAGGCTAGTAGAGCACAGTAGAGCGCAGAACACCTCCGAACGGCAATGCATAGTACAAAAGTCAAACGTTACCTAACCTAACCGTGTCTAACCTAAGCTATCCAAACTTTGAGTAACTAGACCTAACGTGCCGCGACCACTATAGCTGGCTTCCCCATGGAGAACCAGAATATGATTGAGCACATTAGGGCACAGAGGTCTATAGGATATCAGTGTTGAGGACATGTGTTAAAACTATCCTAACCTAACCCAACCGTACCTAACCTACCCAAACGTAACCAATCCCAAGTTAACGGGCCGCGACCAGTACTGCTGGCTTCCGCAGAGCCAAGCAGATCATAATGGAGTACAGTTCAGCGCAGAAATACATAGAATCGCAGTGTATAGCGGAAAAGTCGAAGCTATAGAAACCAAACCAGAACTAACGTAACCCATCCAAACGTATAGTCTTTCAAACTATCATGCCGAGACCACCATTACGGGGTTCCCCAGAGCCAAGCAGAGCTTACTGCAGCACAGCTGAGAGTAGAAAGCCACCGAACAGCAGCGCATACCGCGAAAGTCAAATCTATCCGTACCTGACCCAAACGATCATAACGGACCCAAACCTAGGCTAACACAAACTAACAGGCCGAGACCACTATTACTGGCCTCCCTAGAGTCGAGCGGAGTATAGTACAGCAACGTAGGGCGTAAAAATCCGCCGAATAGCAGTGTATAGCAGATATGACAGGGCTATCCTATCGTACCCTATACAGACGTAGTATAGCTTAGCGAAACCTGAATTAACCTAACGCGCCGGGACCGCTATTGCTAGCCTCCCCCGCACCAATCAGAGCATATTAGAGAATAATACAGCGCAGAAATCCCCGGAAATGCTGTGTACAGCACAAAAGTCAAAGCTACCCTAACCAAGCCTAACTAAACCTAACCTAGCCCAACATAGCATAACTCGACCTAACGTGCGGCGGCAACTACTGCTGCCCTCCCGAGAGACGAGAAGGGTATAGTAGAGCAATGTAGAGGGCTGAACTCCACCGAACTGTAGTGTATAGCACTAAAATGAAAGCTACAATCTGATAACCAAATCAAACATAACATAGCCAATCGCAACATAAATCAGACTAACGTGCCGAGATCAGTACAGCTGGCATCCCCATAGCCAAGAAGAGCAATCAAGTGCAAAGCAGCTAGCAGAAATCCACCGAATAGCAGTGTAAAGCAGAAAGGTCAAAGCCGTCCTAACCAAACTTAGCCTAACCTAACCTAACCAAGCGTAACATATCCCAACCAAACCTGCCACGACCGCTGTTGCTGGTCTCCCCAGAGACAGGCAGATGCTAGTAGAGCAATGCAGTGCCCAGATATCGACCGGAAAAGAGGCTATAGCGCACAGACGATGCTGTACCGACCAAACCTCTCCGATCATAACCAAGCCATGCGTGTCCTATCTGAACCTTGCGTGCCGAAACCACCATTTCTGGTCTCCCCTGAGCCAAGCAGAACATAGTAGAGCACAGTAAAGCGCAGAAACTAAACGTACAGCATTGTATAGCGTAAAGGTCAAAGCCACCATAATCAAACCTAATCCAAGCTTTCATAACCACACGTAACATAACTCAACCTATCGCGCCACGAACACTATTGCTGGACACGTCAGATTCGAGCTGAGCATAATAGAGCAATGTAAAGGGCAGAAATCGAACGAATAGCAGTTTATGCCACAAAAGTCAAAGCTATGTTATCCTAACCTAACCAAACGTAACTTAACCATGCGTAACATAACTCAGATAAACGTGCCGAGGCCAATACTGCTGGCCTCCCAATAGCCAAGCAGAATACACTAGAGCACAGTGGAGCGCAGAAAGCCACCAAATGGCAACGTATACCACAAAAGTGTAAGACATCCTTACCAAACCGAACCATACAAATCCGAAACAAGCGTGGAACAAATAAACCAAACCGGCCGAGACCCGTAATGCATTGACGGAGCCAAGCAGGGCATACCTGAGCAGAGTAGAGCGCAGATGTCCACCGAACAGAAGCGTACAGCACGAAAGTCAGAGCCACCCCAAAAAAACCTAACCGAACATAACCGTACTTAAGCGAACGTAACATAATTCAACCTATCGAGCAACGACCGCCCTTGCTGGTCTCCACAGCGACGAGTAGAGCATTGTGCCGCAATGTAGAGCGCAGAAATGCTCTGAATGGCAGTGTATAGTACAAGAATCAAAGCCATCCTCTTCTAATCTAACCAAACGTTACATAACCATACGCCATGTAACTCAACTTATCGTGCCTGGACCGCTATTACTGTCCAACCCAGTGACAAGCAGAACATGCTAGAACACAGTGCAGCGCAGAAATCCGCCGACAGCAGTCTACACCGCGTTAGCCAGAGCTGTCCAAATATAGCCCAGATAATCGGAACGTAACCAAACGTAGCCTAACTAAATCTAACGCCACGAGACTCCTATTACCGGCCTTCCCATAGGTGAGCCGGGTATAGCAAAGCAACGCAGAGTGCTGAAATCCACCGGACAGCTGTGTATAGCACAAGAGACGCAGCTATCACCTCCAAAACATAGCCAATCGTAACATAAACAAGCGTAACGTAACACAACCTACCGCGCTGCCACCACGATTGCTGGCATCCCAGAGCCAAGCAGAACATATCAGTGGATTGTAGGACGATGAAATTCATATAATCGCGGTGTATATCAGAGAAGCCTGAGCTACGCGAGTCTGACCCGAGACAAAAGGACCTAACCAAGCATAACCCAACAGAACATGACGTTGCGCCGCCATTATTGCTGGACTCCCCAGTGCAAAGCATAATATAGTGGAGACAGCAGAGCACAGGAGCACACAGAATATCAGTGTATACCACGAAAGTCGCATCTATCCGAGCCTAACCCGGACTAACATAACGTAGCCAAACGTAGCCTACACAATGTAGCGGGCCGAGATCACTAATGCTGGCCTCCCCAGAGTCGAGCAGAGTAGAGTAGAGCAACGTAGGGCGTAGAAATCCACGGAATAGCAGTATATGGGACAAAAGTCCCAACTATCCTATCCTAACCTAACCAAACGTAACATAAACAGGCGTAACCTATCTCAGCATAACTTGCTGAGAGCACTACTGCTGGCCACCCCAGATCGAAGCAGTGCATATTAGAGCACAGTAGATACCAGAAATCAACCGCATAGCCGTGTACTCCAAGAAAGTCAAAGCTATCCGAACTAAACCGTAACTAACATAACCCAATCAAACATAGAATAGCTCAACCTATCGTGCCAAGACCAGTATTGTTGGCCACCCCAGAGCCAAGCAAAGCATATTAGAACAGAGTGGAGAGCAAAAGGCCACCGAATAATAGTGTATAGCGCAAAGGTTAAAGCTTTCTTATCCTAACTTAACAAAGCGTGACATAACCAAACGTAATCTAACTCAAACTAACGTGCCGAGACCAACACTGCTGCCCTCCACAGAGGCAAGCAGAACATACTAGAGCATAGTAGAGCGCAGAGATCCACCGAATTTCGGTGCATAGGGCAAAAGTAAGAGCCGTTCTACCCAAACTTGGCCTAACCTAACCTAACCAAACGCAACCTAACTCAACCTAACATGCCGCGGCTACCATTTCTGGACTGCCCAGAGTAAATCAGAGCATATTAGGGCACAGTAGAGCGGAGAAATCCACCGAATAGCTGTGTATAGCACAAAAGGCAGAGCTTCCCTAACCAAACAAAACCCAACCTAACCAAACCGACCGTACCCTATCTCAACATAGCGTGCCGAGACCACACTTGCTGGCCTTCCAGAGCCGAACAGAATATACTAGGGCACAGTCGAGTGCAGTAATCCACCGCATTGCAGTGTGTGGCATAAAAGTCAAAGCTATCCAAACTCAACACAAACAAACACAACCAACCAAACGTATTCTAACTGTAACTAACGTACCGAGACCGCTATTACTGGCCTCTCAAGAGTCAAACAGTGTACGGTAGAGCAATGTATAGCGTCGATACCCTCCAAATAGCGGTATATAGCGCAAAAGTCAAAGCTACCCTTACCTACCCTAACCAATCGTAACATTAGGAAGCGCGGTCTAAGAAAATCGTCCCTTGACGATCATTGCTGGCTGCGTCAGAGTCGAGCAGAGTTTTGTGCAGCATACGGGAGCGCAGAAAGCCACCAAATAGGAACGTATAGCACAAACGTCAAAGATGTCCTAACCTAACCCAAGCTAAAGTAACCTACCCTGACATAGAAGAATTCAACCTAACGTGCCGCGACCACTATTGCTTGCCTCCCGAGGGACGAGCAGTGTATAATACAGCAGTGTAGAGCGCAGAAACCCGCAGAATAGAAGTGCACAGCACAAAAGTCAAAGCTGTCCTCTCGTAACCTAACCGAATGTAACATAAACATACCCACCGTACCACAGCCTAACGTGCCTAGACCTCTACTGCTCTTCTCCGCAAAGCCAGGCAGAACATATTAAAGCGCAGTAGAGCGCAGAAATCCACTGCATAATAGCGCATAGACATAAGTCATGGCTATCCTATCCTAACGAAGCCAAACCTTACCTAGCCAAACGTAACATAACTCAACCTAACGTGCCGCCACCGATATTCCTGGCGTCCCCTGAGACCAGCAGAAGGTGACAGCGCACTACAGGGCGTAGAAGTCCATAGAATTGCAGTGCGTATGACAAAAGACGTAGATATCCCAGCATTACCCAACATAGCCTAACACAACCAAACGTAACAAAATTCGACATTAAGCGCCGCTGCCATTGCTTGCCTGCACAGAGCCAATCAGATCATATTAGAGGTGAGTGGGCGCAGAAATCCATCGGTTCGCAGTGTGCAGCAGAAAATTCGATGATATGCAAACCTAACCCGAACTAACATAACATAACCTATCGTAGCAGAAATCAACGTAGCGTGCCACGGCAACAATTGCTCGTGGCCCGTGAGTCGCGCAGAGTGTAGTAGAGCAATGTAGAGCGTGAAAATCCTCCGAATACCAGTGTATAGCGCAAAAGTCTACTTTATCCAATCCTAACCTATCCAAGCGTAATATAAGCAGACGTAACATGACATAACCAAACGTGCCGAAACCACTATTGCGGCCCTTCCCAGAGAAAAGCAGAATATACTAGACCCGAGTAGATCGCAGAAAGCCACCAAATAGCACCGTATATCGCAAAAATCAAAGATAGCCGAGACACACATTGCCTATCCTATCCTATCCAAGCGTAGACTAACAAAACCTATCGAGCCGCATCCACCATTGCTGGCCTCCGCATCGCCAAGCAGAACATATTAGAGGAGCGCAGAGCGCAAAAGTCAATAGAATGGCAATGTATGGCAGAATAGTCAAAGCTATCCTAACCTATCCCAGAATAATCAAACCTAACCAAGAGTAACATATCTCAACCTAACGTGCCGAGACCACTGTTGCTGGCCACCCCAGAGCCACGCGGAGGATATTAGATCACAGCTGTGCGTAGAAATTGACGGCATTGCAGTGTATAGCGCAAAAGTCGGAGACAGGCTGACAAAACCTAACCTAACCTAACCTAGGGAAACGTACCAGAACCCAAACAAGCTTGCCGCGACCACTACTGCTGGCGTCACCAGAGACAAGCAGATGATGGCAGAGCAATGCGGAGCGCTGTTATCGACCGAATATCTAAAGTTATCCCTTCCTAACCTAACCAAACCTAACAGAACCAAGCGTAATCTAACAGAGCCTGATGTGCCGTGACCACTATTGCTGGCATCCCTGGGCCATGCAGACCATATTAGAGGAGTGCAGGGAGCGAATATCCATGGAATCACAGTGTATAGCTGAAAAAGCAAAGCCTTCCGAATCTTACACACGCTAACATAAAATAACCAAACGTAACCGAACACAACCTAACGTGCCGAGACCACTATTGCTGTCCTCTCAAAAGCCAAACAGTGTACACCAGAGCGTAGTAGAGCGCAGATATCCACCGAATTGCCGTGTATAGCGCAAAAGTCAAAGCTACCCTATTCCAACCTAACTAAGCGTATCATAGCCAAACGCAACCTATCTCAGACTAACATGTCGAGACCAGTACCGCTGGCCACCGCAGAGCCAAGCTGACTACACTAAAGCATAGTGGAGCGCAGAGATCCGCCGCACTGCTGTGTGTAGAACAAAAGTGGAAGGAACCCTAGCCTAACCTGTTCTAAACTTACCTAGCCGAAGGTCACTTACCACGACCTGACGTGCCGCTACCACGGTTGCTGCCATCGCGTAAGCCAAGCAGAACATGTTAGTGGAGAGTAGAACGCAGAAATCGATACAATAGCAGTGTATGTCGGAGATTCCAACGCTACCCAAACCTTACCCAAAACAACAGAACATAACCAATCATAGCCTGACTCAACATAACGTGCAGAGACCGCCAATGTTGCCTTCCCCAGAGCCATGCAGGGCGTATAAAAGCACAGTAGAGTGCAGAAATCCTCCGCACATCTGTTTACAGCACTAGACGCGAACCTACCCCGGCCAAACTTTGCCCATCCCAACATAACCGAAAGTAACCTGACTCAACATAACGTGCCGAGTCCACTATTTCTGTCCTTCCCAGAGACAAGCTGAAGATATTACAGCACTATAGTGCACAGAAGTCCTCCCTATAGCAGACCAGAGCATTAAAGTCAAAGGTACCCACTCCAAACCAAACCAATCGTAATATAACCAAGCGTAATCAAACACAACCTAACGCTCCGCCACCACTACTGCTGGCCTCCCCAGAGTCAAGGAGAGCACAATAGTGGAGGGCAGAACGCAGAAATGCATAGAACCGCTGTGCATATCACACAAGTCAATGCTATCCAAGCCTAACCCAAACAAACAGAACAAATCCGAACATAGCATAACACAATCTAACGTGCCGGGACCGCTGTTACTGCCCTCTCGAGAGCTAAGCAGGGCATAGTAGAGCACAGTAGAGCGCGGAAACCCACCGAATAGCACTGTGCAGCACAAAAGTTGAAGCTACCCTGACCAAACTTAGCCTGGTCCAACATATCCGAACTTAACCTGACTCAAAATAACTTGCCGAGACAGCTATTGCTGGCCTTCCCTGAGACAAGCTGAAAATATTACAGCACAGTAGAGCGCAGAAGAACAACCTAATAGGAGGCTATAGCACTGAAGTCAAAGTTATGCTCTCCCAACCGAACATACCGTGACATAACTAAACGTAACCTATCCCAAACTAACGTACCGCGACCAATATTGCTGCCTCCCAGAGCCAAGCAGGGCACAGGGGAGCGCACTGGAGCGCAGAAAACGCGCCGAGTAGCAGTGTAGAGCACACAAATTAAAGCTATCCTGACGAAACATTACCTAACTCAACTTAGCCTAACGTAACATATCTCAACCTAACGTGCCGAGACAGCTATTGTTGCACACCTAAGTGCCAAGCTGGACATACTAGAGCTCAGTTCAGTGCAGAGATCCAACGAATAGCAGTGTAGAGCACGAAAGCTAACGCTGACCGGACCAAACATAGCCTGACCCAACTTAACAGAACGTAACATGACCCAACGTAACGAGCAGAGGCCACTATTGCTGGCCTTCCCAGAGTCAGGCCGAAAATACTAAAGCACTGCAGGGAGCGGGTACCCACATAATAGCAGAATATAGCACTAATGTCATAGCTATCCTCTCCCAACCCAACCAAACGTAACATAAGCAAACGTAACATAACTCAAAATAACGAGCCGAGACCGCTATTGCTGCCCTCCCCAGAGCCAAGCTGGACATGCTAGAGCATAGCGGAACGCGGAAAGCCGCCGAATAGCAGAGTGCAGCTCAAAAGTTGAGATATGCCGACCAAACGTAGCCTGACCCGACCTTACCGAACGTAACCTGACAGAACATGACGCGCCGAGAACACTATTGCTGGACTTCGCAGGGCCTAGCTGTAAAGATTAGGGTACTGTCGCTCGCAGAAATCCACCTAACAGAAGAATATGGCACTAAAGTCAAGGCTATCCGCTCCTAACCAAGCCAATCGTAACATAACCGAACGTAACCCAACTCAGCCTAACGTTCTGTGCCCACTATTGCTGGCCTTCCCATAGTCAAGCGGATCTCGTTAGTGAAGAGTAGGACGCAGAAATCGATATAATCGCACTGTATATCAGAATAGTCAAACCTCCCCGAGCCTAACCCAAACCAACAGAACATAACCAAACATAGCCTGTCTCAAACTAACGTGCCGAGACGCGTGTTGATGCTCTCGATAAAGCCAACCAGGACATACTAGAGCACAGTGCGCTGCAGAAATACACCCAATAGCATTGTAGAGCGCAAAAGATAGGGCCACAGTTTCATAACCTAACAAATCTTTTCACAATCAGACGTAACATACCTGAAAATAACCTGCCGCGACAACTATTGCTGGCCTCCCGAGATTCGTGCTATCGTCTCCTAACATATCCAAACGTAATATTACCAAACGCAGCCTAACTTAACTGACGTGCCGAGGCCACTGTTGCTGACCTTCCCAAAGCCAGGCAGAATATACTATAGCACAGTAGAGCGCGGATGGCCACCAAATATCTGTGTGTAGCACAGTAGTCGAAGACATCCTATCCGAACATAACCTATCCTAACCAAACCAAATGTAGAGTAACTATACCTAACGAGACGAGACGTGCATTCCTTGAGTACCCATAGCTAAGCAGTACATATTACAGCACAGTAGGGCGCAGAAATTCACCGAACAACAGTTTATGCCGCGAACGTCAAAGCTATCCATACCTAACACAGACAAGCTCAACCTAACCAAACGTAGCCTAGCTCAACCTAACGTGCCGAGACCGCAACTACTGGCCTATCCAGGGCCGAACAGAGTATAGTTGAGCAATGTAAAGCGCAGAAATTCGCCGAAGAGCAGTGTACAGCGCAAAAGTCTAAGCTATCCTCACTTAACCTAACCAAATGTAACATAACCAAAAGCAAGCTGACTCATACATACGTGCCGAGGCTAATACTGCTCTCCGCCCCATAGCCAAGCAGAGTATACAAGAGCAAAGTAGAACGCAGAAATCCACCGAATATCTGTGTATAGCACAAAAGTCAAGGCCAGCCTATACAAACATAGCCGAACGTAACGTACCATGCGTGGCATAGCATATCCTATCGTGCCGATACCATTACAGCTGCCTTCCTCAGAGACAAGCGGAACATATTAGAGCAACGTAGAGCGCACAGATCCACCGAATGGCGGTTTATAGCAAAAAAGACAATCCTGTCCTCTGCTAACCGACCGTAACATAGCCGTACGTAGTGTACCTCAGCCTAACGCGCCGAGAAAACTATTGCTGGCCGCCACAAAACCAAGTAGATTATAGCGGAACACAGTAGAGCCAGAAATCCACCGAATAGCAGCGTATAACACGAATATCATTGCTATCCTATTCTAACCTGGACAAACGTAACGTAACCAAACGTAGCATAGCTACTCCTAACGAGCGGAGACCACTATTGCTGGTCTCCCTAGAGTCAAATAGAGTATAATAGAGCACAGTAAAGCTCAGAAATGCACCAAGTAGCAATGCATACCACAAAGGTCAAATATATCTCAACCTAACCAGACCTAACATAACCTAATCAAACATTGAATAACCAAAACTTGTCGTGCCGGGAACACTACTGCGGCCTCCCCAGTGCCAAGTGGGACATTTTACGGAGCAGCAGAGCGCAGAAGTTCAACGAATAGCAGTGTACAGCACAAAAGACAAAGGCATTCTAACCAAGCCTAAAGTAGCCTAAGCTAACCAACCGTTACCTAGCTCAACCTACCTTGCCACGAACGCCATTGATGGCCTCCCCAGAGTCGAGTGGAGTATAGTACAGCAACGAACAGCGTAGAAATCCATCCGACAGCATTGTATATCACAATAGTTAAAGCTATACATTCCTAACCTAACCAAACGTAACCAAACCAGACATAACATTACTCAACCTATCGCGCCGCGACCACTAATGCTGGCCTCCCCAGGGCCATGCAGAACATATTAGAGGAGGGTAGGGCGCAGGCATCCATACAGTCGTAGTGTAAAGCAGAATATTCAAAGCCATCCCAACCTTACCCATGCTAACATAAACGAGCCAAACGTAACTTAACTCGACATAACATGCCGCGGTCACCATTTCTGACATCCAAAGAGCAGAGCAGATCATATTAGAATACAGACGAGGGGAGAAATCCAACGAAAAGCAGTATGTAGCACAGGAAACGGAGGTACACTGACAGAACCTAACAAATTGTAACACTACCAAACGTAATCAAACCCATCCAAGCGTGCCGCCACCACGGCTCCTGGCCTCCCCAGAGGAAAGCAGATCATATTAGAGGAGAGTAGGGCACAGAAACCGATATAATCGCGGTGCATAGCAGAAAGGTCAAAGACATCCAAACCTATCCCAAGCTAACGTAACCTAATCTAACTTAGAAGAACTCAATTTAACGTGCCGCGACTACTATTGCTGCCCTGGCCAAGGTCTAGCAGATTTGAGCAGAGCACGCTGGAGGGCAGGAGTCTACCTAGTATCTGTGTCTAGCATGAAAGTCGAAGCCAACCTAACCTAACTTAGCCTATCCGAAACTAACCGAACGTAACATAACACAACCCAATGTGCCACGACCACTATTGCTCGCATCCCGAGCGCCGAACACAGCATAGTAGAGCAATGTGAATCGCTGCATTCCGCCGAATAACTGTGCATATCACAAGAGTCAAAGATACCGTACCCTGACCTAACCAAGCGTAATTCAGCGGAACGCAGCATAGCTGGAGCTAACGCGCCGAGACCACTACTGCTGGCCTTCCCAGCGCGAACCAAAATATATTAGAGCACAGTAGAGCGTAGAAGCCCAAATAGTAGCAGTGTATATCACAAAAGTCGAAAGTATCCTATCCTAACCGTACCATACCTAACCAAACCAAACGTAACATAACTCAACCTATCGTGCGGCGACCAAACTACTGGCCTCCCGAGGGACGAGCAGGGTATAGTAGAGGAGTGTAGGGCGCAGAAATCCACAGAATTGCAGTGTATAGCTCAAAATTCAAAGCCATCCTAACCAAACATAACCAAAATTAACCATGCGTAGCGTAACATGTCACAACCAAACCTGCCACGAACGCTATTACTGGCTTCCAAAGAGACAAGCAGATGCCAGTAGAGCAATGCAGTCAAATGTACCCTATCCTAACCTAACCAACCATAACATAAGCATACGTAACGTAACAGAACCTGACGTGCCCCGAAAGCCATTGCTGGCCTCAAGAGATCTAAGCAGATAATAGCAGAGTAACGTAGGGCGCTGGAATCATCCGAATAGCAGTGTATTGCAAAAAAGTAAGGGATATCCTATCATAACCTGACCTAACTTTACCAAATCAAACGTAACCAATCACAACCTATCGTGCCTAGCCCACAATTGCTGGACGTCCCATCGCCATGCAGGGCATATTAGAGGTGAGTAGAGCGCACAAGTCCATACAATGGCAGTGTATAGCACGTATGTCAAATACATCCAAACCAAACCCATATAAACCTCTCCTAACCAAGCGAAACCTAACTCAACCTACCGCTCAGCTGCCACTACTTCAAGCATTCCCATGTCAACGCAGGGGGTATTAGGTCGCAGTAGAGTGCAGAAATCCACCGAACAGCAGTGTATAGCATAAAAGTCGTAGGCATCCTAACCAAACTTAGCGTAATCTAGCCAAACCGAACGTAACGCATCTCATCCAAACGTGCCACGACCACTTTTGCGGGCCTGCACGCAGACGTGCGGAACATATTACAGCACACTGGTTCTCAGAAATCCACCGTATAGCAGGGCACAGCACCAAAGTTAAAGCTACTCTTTCCTAGCCTAATCAACCGAAACGACACCATCCACGACGCCATCCACAGATCCCAGCATGGCATATTAGAGCACAGTAGAGCGCAGAAATATACGGAACAGAAGCGTGTAGGACAAAAGGCAAAGGTAACCTTTCCTAACATAAATAAATCTTACCATACCGAACATAGTACAACTCGATGCAAAGTGCCGCGACCACTCTTCCCGGTGTCCCCGAAGGCAGACAGAGTTTGATAGCGCAATATAGAGCGCAGAGATCCATAGAATAGCAGTGTATAGCGGAAAAGTCAAAGCTGTCAAAACCTAACCCATGCTAACCTAAACTAGCCAAACGTAGTATAGCTCAAACTAACATACCGCCGCCACGTTTTCTGGCCTCCTCAGAGCCAAGCAGAACTTACTAGAGCACAGTAGAGAGCTGGAATCCACCGAATAGCAGTGTATACCACAGATGTTAAAGCTAAACTTTCCTAACGTAACAAATCGTATCTTAAACGAACGTAACAGAACACAAGGTAACATGACGAGACCACCGTTGCTGTCCTCTCCAAGCCAAGCAGAGCATATTAGGGCACGGTACAGCGCAGAAGTCCACCGAATAGCAGTGTATAGCACAAACGTCGAAGCTATCCTATCCAAACCTAACCACACCTTACCTAACCGTATGTAGCAAAGCTCCACCTGGCGTGCTGCGACCACCAATTCTGCCGTCCCCGGAGACAAGCAGAGCGTGATAGCGCAAATTAGGGCGCAGAAGTCCATAGAAGAGCAGTGTGTAGAACAAAAGTCAAAGCTGTCCCAAACAAACACAGCACAACCTTACATGACTGAACGCCATCGAGCCAAAGGCAACGTGCAGATTGTGATGGCGCGCAGTAGGGCGCCGAAGTCCATACATTATCAGTGTGTAGCATAAAAGTCATCGCTATCCCAGCCCAGCCTCACATAACCTAACCTAACCAAACGCAATCGGAACCAACCTAACGTGCCGATATCACTACTGCTGGCCTCCCCATAGCCAAGCAGTATATACTAGTACACAGTAGAGTGCATAAGTCCACCGAATAGCAGTGTACAGCACGAACGTCAAAGCCACCCTAACCAAACCAAACGTAACCACACTCAGCCAAGCGTGTCACGACCACTATTTCTGGCCTCCCCACAGGCAAGCAGAATCTAGTAGAGTAATGCAGAGCGCAGAAATTCCCCGAGCAGCTGCGTACAGCACAAAAGTCACAGCTATCCTAGCCAAACCTAACCCAACCTAGCCAAGCCAAGCCTAACATAACTCAGCCTAACGTGCCGAGACCACAATTGCTGCTCTCCCCATTGCCATGCAGAACATATTAGAGGAGAGTAGAGCGCAGAAATCCATAGAGTCGCAATGCATGTCACAATAGTCTAAGTTACCCTCTCCCAACATAACCATACGTAACATAACCGGAGGTAGCATTACTCAACCTAATGTGCAGAGACCAGTGTAGCTAGCCTCCCCAGAGCCAAGCAGAATATACTATAGCGCTGTAAAGCCCCGAAGCACACCGAATAGCAGTGTACAACGCAAAAGTCAAAGCTATCACTTTCGTACATATCAAAACTTAATATGCCCAGACGTAACGTAGCACAGACTGGGGAGCCACGACCAGTACCGCTGGCTTCACGAGAGACAAGCAGAGCGTAGCACAGCAATGTAGGACCCTGAAATCGACAGAACAGCAGCGAATAGCACAAAAGTCAAAGCTATCCCCACCAAACCCAACCAAACCTAACATGAGCAAACGTAATATAACACAACCTAACGTGCCGAGAGCATTATTCCTGGCATGCACAGATACAAGCAATGTACGATCGCGCAATGAAGAGCGCAGAAGCCCTTAGAATACCATTGCGTAGCACAAAAGTCGAAGCTATCGTAACCTAACACATCGTAACCTAACCTGACCAAACATAATTTAAGCCAACCTAACGCGCCTCGGCCACTATTGCTGTCCTCCCGAGGGTCTAGCAGAGTATAGTAGAGCCAAGTGGAGCGAAGAAATCCACCGAAAAGCATTGTATGGAACGAAAACTGCAGAGTATAGTAGAGCCAAGTGGAGCGAAGAAATCCACCGAATAGCATTGTATGGAACGAAAACCGAATCTATACTAATATAACCAAAGCAAACGTAACCTAACCTATCCTACCCCAACTCAACCCAATGTGCCGGGAACACTATTGCTGGACTCCCCAGAACCGAGCAGAGAATGCGAAGAAGCCGACCGAATATCTGTCTATAGCACAAAAGTAAACACTATCCTGTCCTAACCTAGCCAAACGTAATATAAGCAAACGTAACCTTACTTATCATAACGTGCAGAGACTTATCATGACGTGCAGAGTGGCTTGCCACCCCAGAGACAAACAGAATATACTGGAGCAGAGAAGAGAGCAGGAAGTGACCAAATAGCAGTGTATAGCGCTATAGTCAAAGAAGCCCTGAACCATCCTGACCTGAACTAACCTAACCAAACGTAGACTAACAAAATCTAACGTGCCGAGTCCAAAATTGCTTGCCTCCCCGTCGCCGAGCGGAGCATATTAGGGTAGACTAGAGCCCAGAAATCCATATAATCGCAGTGCGTGACATAGTAGTCGAAGCTACCCTGTCCTAACATAACCGGAGGTAGCATTACCGAACGTAGCCTGTCTCTACCTGACGCGCCGAGACTACTATTACAGGCATCTACATAGTCGAACAGACTGTGGTAGAGCACAGTAGAGCGTAGAAACACACCAAATAGCAATGTGTACTGCAACAGTCAAGGATTCCCTAAACTAACCAAACATAGAAAAACTAACCTTAACGTGCCGAGACCACTACTGCTGGTCTCTCCAGATCCAAGCAGATCATATTAGAGCGCAGAAGAGCGGAGAAATCCTCAAAGAAGCAGTATGCAGCACAAGAGTTATAGGTAACCTAACCTACCCTATCAAATTGTAACACTACCGAACGTAACTAAACACTAACAAACGTGCCGTCACCGCAACTGCTGCCCCCCCTGATCCAGGCAGAACATGTTAGAGGAGAGTAAACCGCAGAGATCCATAGAATCGCAGTGCATAGCACAGTAGTCGAAATTGCCCTAACCTAACATAACTGAACGTAACATAGCCGAACGCAACTGAACCCAACCTAATGCGCCGAGACTATTATTGCTTGCCACCCCAAAGCAAAGCAGAATATACTAGAGCACGGTGGAACGCAGATACCCACTAAACAACGGTGTATAGCAGGTATGCCGGAGCACACCAACCCTAACCCAGACTAACACAAGCAAACCGAACATAACAGGCCTCACGAGAGCCAAGCAGAGTATAGCAGAGCAACCAAGGACGCCGAAATGGACGGAACAGCAGCGCATAGCACTAAAGTCAAAGCTTTGCCAACTGTACATATCCAAACCTAGTCTGACCGAACGCAAAATAGCACAGCATATCTTGCCGCGACAAGCATTCCTGGTGTCCACAGACACAAGCAGAAAGTTGCAGCGCACAATGCAGCGCAGGGGTCCATAGAATCACATTGTGTAGCAGATACATCAAAGCTACAGAAACCTTACCCATGCTAACATAGACTAGCCAAACATAACTTAATTAAGCCTAACACGCCGCAGGCACAATTTCCGGCCTCCGCACAGCAAATCAGAGCATGCTGAAGCACAGTAGAGTGCAGAAACCCACCGAAACGCAGTATGTAGCTTAAAAGTGGAACACAAAATATCCTGACCTAACCAATCGTTTCAGTACCAAACGTACAGAACACAAACTAACGTGCCACCACCACTATTGCTGGCCTCGCTAGAGCCAAGCAGAGTATATCAGAGAAGGGTAGGGCGAAAAAATCCATAGAATCGCAGAGTACAGGAGAAAAGTAAGAGATATCCGAGCCTAACCCAAACAAACATAGCATAACCTAACGTAGACAAGCTCAACGTAACGTGCCGCGGCCACTATTTTCGGATTCCCAGGGTCTATCAGATTAGAGGAGAGCGAAGTGGAAGGCAGGAATACACCGAATAACTGCGTATAGCACATGTGACAATTATATCCAAACCTAACCAGACCGAAACTTGCCTAACAAAAGGTCGAGCAACTAAACATAACGTGCCACGACCACTATTTATGTCCACTCCAGAGCCAAGCCGGGCATATTAGAGCACAGTAGAGCTAAGAAATCCACCGAAAAGCAGTATGCAGCACAAAAGTCAAATGTGCCGTATCCTAACCCAACCAACCATAATACTACCAAACGTATCAAAGCTCAACCAAACATGCCGAGCGCACTATTGCCGGCCTTCCCGCGGCAAAGTAGAGCATATTAGAGCACATGAGAGCGCAGAAATCCACACCACAGCAGTTTATTGCACAAAAGTCAAAGCTATCCTATCCTAACTTATCCAAACGTAGCATAAGCAGATGTATCGTATCACAACCAGACGTGCCGCGACCAGCATTGCTGGCCCCCACAGAGCCGAGCAGAGCATGATAGAGAAGAGGAGGGAGCAGAAATCCATGGAATCCGTGTATAGCAGGAATGTCGAAGCTATCCAAGCCAAACCACGGCAAACGTAACCGAACCAAACGTATCCTATCACACCCTATCGCTAACATACCTCTATTAATGGCTTCCCCAGAGCCAAGCAGAACATGTTAGAGCACAGTAGTCCGTAGAAATCCACCGAATACCAGCGCATTCCGCGGAAGTAGAATCTATCCGAACCTAACCCAGAATAACATAACGTAACCAAACGTAACCCAACTAAGCATAACGGGCCGAGACCACTATTGCTGGTCTCCACAGAGTCGAGCGGAGCATAGTGGAGCAATGAAGTGCGCAGAAAACAAACGAATATCAGCGTACCGCTCACAAGTCAAAGTCACCCTATCCTACAATAACCACACGTACCCTAGCCATACGTAAGTCCACAGAATAGCAGTTTACAACACGAAAGCCAAAGCTATCCCGTCCCAACGTAGCCAAACTTAATATGAGCGGACGTTATCCATCTCAACCTAATGTGACGAGACTACTGTTTCTGGCCTCCCCAGAGCCAAGCAGAACATGCGAAAGCACAGTAGAGCGCAGAAGTTCACCGAACAAAAGTACATTGCATGAAAGTTTAGGCAAACTCAACCTAACACAAACTAGCATAACCTAACCAAACGCAGCGTAACTCATCGTACCGTGACGCGGCCACTATTTCTGGCCTGCAGAGTGTCGATCACATGATAGTGTAGGAATGTAGAGCGCAGAAATCCACCGAAGGGCAGTGCATAGCACGAAAGACTGGATTACCGTATCCTAACTTGTCCAAACGTAGTATAAACAAACGTAACATAACTTAACCTAACGTGCTGCGACCACGGCTGCTGAACTCCCCAAAGTCAAACGGAATGGACTGGGGCACAGTAGAGCGCAGAAAGCCACCAAATAGCAGTGTATATCACACATGTCAAAGAAACCCTATCACAACCTGTACTAACGTAAACTTAGCAAACGTGGATATTCTGAACCTAACATGCCGAGTCCACTCTTGCTGGCCTCCCGATCGCTATGCAGAACATATTAGAGGAGACAAGAGAGCCGGAATCCACAGGATCGCACGATATGCAGAAAAGTCGAAGCTGTACATACCAGACCCAAGCAAACATAACCAAGCCAAACGTAACCTAACACAGGCTAATGATCCGCGGACATGGTTTCTGTCATCCCCAGTTCAAACCAGAGCAAATATGATGACGGTAGAGCGCAGAAATCCATAGAATCGCAGTGTACAGCACAAAAGTCATAGATATATTATCATAACATATCCAAACCTAACATAACCAAGCGAAACGTATCTCAGACTAACCTACAGATACCACTATTGCTGACCACCCCAGAGCAGATCGGAACACATGAAGCACAGTAGAGCGCAGAATTCTACCGAACAACAGTTTGTAACGCGAAAGTCAAAGCTATCCTCTCCTAACCTGACCAAGCGTAACATAACCAGACGTAACGAACGACCAGGGGTGCCACGACGACTGTTGCTGGCCTCCCAGCGCCAAGCAGAGCATATTAGGAGAGAGTAGAGCACAGATATACATTGAATCGCAGTGCAAAGCGCGACAGTCGAAGCTACCATATACTAACATGTCGGAACATAACACAGCCGCACGTAGCTTAACTTGAGCTAACGTGCCGCGACAACTATTGCTGGCATCCTCAGAGCCGAGCAGACCATATGAGACCAAAGTAGAGCGTAATAGTCCACCAAATGGCAGTGTACAGAACAAAAGTCAAAAACATCCTAGCCTAACCAAGCCGAACATGACATGCCCAAACGTAGCATAGCTGATTCTAGCGTGCA